>NC_056567.1:446058-476157 GCF_013358625.1 Macadamia integrifolia | reverse complement strand
CCCCCCAAAAAAAAAAAAAATTATAAGAACAGATTAACCTTCATTGGGCTTGATAATGGTGGGCAATAGATGAGATCAGGGCACATGCCAAAGAAGGAGAAAGTAGAATGGCTTTGGAGATGCTTTGGAACTTTGCTTGGGATTTATTATTGTTATACTTATATTCAAAACCATTTTATTAATGTAATAAAAGCATGGCCTAAAGTATTTAAAAAATAAAAGGGGGATGTAATAAAATAATAGATTTGCCAAATTTCTATTATTTTATTCACAACAAAAATTTTGTTGGACCTTTCGCATGAAATGAGATGCATATTTCATCACAATATAACCATTCAAAAAACAAATCAATCTTCATTTCATTTATGTGAAGATTGTATATAAATACCAGATATTACCATTTTGAATTGAAATTGTGGATATTTGTATGAAAGCTGGTGTGAAAACACAAGACTGAGATATTGGAGAAAATCAATAAATAAGTAAATATTTTCTTATATATATTTATGGACAAGAGTTTTCTTAGTGGGGGAATCTATGTTTCTTCTTTGATCGTAGATTCATTAGAGCGCAAATCCAGCAAACACAGAACAAGAGAGCATCTTTAGTGTGAATAACGTGGTCTTTTCACACACGTTGTGTCTTGACATAGGTACACCTTATGAGGTGGCATTCTTTCTTCTTTACAAAAATCATGTAAAGTGCCATAGTACATTGAATCATAAGTGTTTTTTTTTTTAATTAATTTACGACTCTGTTTATTTGCGGAAAAAAATTAAGGGGAAATGAAAATTTTCAAGTCTAAAATGAAAACTTTTGTAATCATTACTTTATTCAATTATATTTCTTACTCTAAATAATTTTATTTTTAATGATTTAATTATTAAATTTATGATAAAATGAACTCTATCTGAGAGCGTGGCCCCTTTGCCAATGCCCAAACCAATGAGAGCACATGCATGGGCATTGACCAGAAGGGGATGCAGTGTTCACTTTACAACCCTGTGTCTAGGTAGGGGTGTGCTCTTGGATAAAGAGCATATTCCCTAATTTAATTTTACTTATCAAATCCCTTAATTTTGAAAAATAAATAGAAAGATTACGTCTAAAAAAATATTTGTACTAAATATAAAGAAATTTAATTAATAGTTTATATAATCAGGTAATGATAAAAAAATATTTATCTAAGTTCAAAATTCTTTACTCTCTTTGCCTTTATTTTCTCACTTGCAACCAAATAGAGCCAATATTCTTCAATTGATTATGTTGTGGTCGTCCATGTCAAGGTGTGAATCACGAAGAAATTCTTCATGAATTCAAAAATCGGAATTGGATCCACTGATTCACATTCTATCCATTCTAGGGTTTACATGAAATTCAGACCAATTCTAGCCAATTCAAACTAGAATTTAATCGAAATCAGCTGGATTTGATGTTGATCTGATATCAATTCCAAGTTAATTGATTAACCTTGGTGGAGACCCTTATATTGACTGACTATCTAATATTTTTATAGTAAAAGCCTAGATTGCCTATTAGATGTTAGTATCCCTCCCAGACATAGTTTTAGTGCATGGTATTAGAACAGTTATGACTGAAGTCCAAATGTATCATCAAATTGTGTTGAACATATAGTAATTTATGTCATAGCCAATCGAAACCAGACCAAATTGATCGTTTGACTCCCCAACTTACACTCATGTACTACAACTTGCCACTTTGATGCACCCAAACCCTTTTCCCCTCAGTAACCATTAAGATTTGCTAAGATATCCTATTGTTTTCTTCCGTTGGACTTCTGTTGGACTTTTGGCATGAAATGTGGTCCATATTTGCAATGATTTACTTTCATCACAAAATAAGCATTCAAAAAACTAATCAATCTTCATTTCATTGATGTGAAGATTGTACATAAAAACTGTCAGCCATTGCCATTTTGATATCATGGAATTATGGATATTCGTATGAAAGCTAGCTTTGTGAAAACACTTTGAGATATTGGAGAAAACCAATAAATAAGTAAATATTTTTTTTATATATATTCAAGATGAGTAAGATGGAAGACACCTAGTGCCGGATCAGGGTTGAAACTTGAGAAAGGAAATACAATTAACAAGATATAATGAAGACTTTCTATCAAAGAACTCCCTATAAATACCCGTTTTTAAACCTATTGAACTAGAAATTTGAGTATTGAATAATGTATATGAGCTATTCTATTCTATTTAAGTAGTGTGGATTCATGGGGTATTATTGAGGTGTACTACTCAACTGTCTGTTTACTCTTGGAACTCCCTTCATTGTTATTCAACTATTGTAATTCAGTTCTTCAATTCAAGCTCTCAGATCAATTAACTTACATTCAAATTGATACCCTGTTTTTGTAATCAATTTTACTGTAATAATCTCTGTTTTGTTATTCTGTTAGTCGTCTCCTTATTTTCTCACCATCTTCAACTTCATAGTAATCAGTTTCTTTGAATTTGATTCACAATTTTGTTTCAAATGTTTTTTCTTTATTAACTTACTCTCTATTTTTTAGAAATCTGGTATTTCAGTGGCCTTTTTGGAAGGTTTCACACATAGACTTTCTTAGTTTTCAAATCACAAAAGAAAGAGTGTTCTGGTAATAATAAGAAAGAGTCTTCGCTTTAAAAGCCAGAAGCCCTTTGTTATTTTTAGGGTTAAGAGATTATAAGAGAATAAGATTTGCCTCTGGTGCTTTGTTTTGAAAATTCAAAGGATGACTCTTCAACGAATTCCAGGTGTGAATCTTTTCTTGGAGTGAAAGATATGTTTGCCTAAACAACATGCGCCAGATTTTGCCAAATTTGGTGGTACATGTTGCAAAGTTTATTATGGCCTCTCATTTATATCTGAAGTCCGAAAAAAGCACCAAGAAATCCATCTCTGATCTCTGTTTACTAAGTTTCTGATCATCTCACCGGATTGTGGCAGAGGGCAAACACAGTGGAAACAATTTTATGCATTGCTAGTTGTTATGTGCTGAAAACCCAGGCACCACCAAACATTACAATACTGTAGCTTTGATAACATCTTTCTTGAATAAATCTCTCATTGAATCAGTGACAATCGTTTATTTCATTAGTAGGATAAACAGCCATGTTACTCATCTTATAGCCCAAGGAAGCAATGTATCTTCTTGCTCTTCGTTGGGAGTGCAGTGTATCCTGGTTTTTGATTGATGCTTTGGCCTCTTGACATTAGGAAGATCCCTGCCCCTGCTCCGCTCCAACCCCAACCAACCCCACCACAACCCCCCCCCCCCAAAAAAAAAAAAGAAAAGAAAAAGAAAAAGATCAAAATTAAAGAACCATATCAACTTTGACTCAAAAAGATACGGTGATAAGTAAATTAAAAAAAAATATATAGTCAAATTCAGCAAGAACAAAGTAAATTAAACTACTGTCACATAATTCCAACCAGAAAGCAAAACATGTAAATCTGATCAAAAACTTAGGGATCCATCTTAAATGGAGAATTTCAACACAGTACCATAGGAAAACGAAAAAGAGAGAACACATCCAATACCCTGAAATCAAATGACAAAGGATAGAATGAGAAAAAAAAAAATAACATGTTTAGAATCATCTCAGTTTCTCCTTCCCAATGTTCTTCTTAGCCGCTTCCTTGATCTTCTCAATATACCCTTCAATAGGTGGAGTTAATGTCGCCATAAACCGATTTGCAGGAAACGGTGTCAGATCAGGAACCAGTGCAGCTTCTCTAAGATTTTCCGGAAGAGCTTCAATTGCCTCTTTCTTCAATCGAAGCAGTGTTGATTCTGCCGCCTGTCGGGCTCGGTGCCGCCTCATCAAAACCCGGCTATACTCCTTTGCAAGACGCCGACCATCTTCAACGGTCAATTCATACTTTGGGATGTCCTTCTCATCAACCAGACCTAATGAGATCAGATCCAACCCTGGAGTCCCAATAACCATAGGAGATTCCTCCTCACTTTTTCCTTTCTTCTTAGCCTTCAAAGCATCAATTTCTCGCTGTCGCTCTTTGCTTATGAGACCCAGTTTTTCACGCTCAGCTTCTCGTCCCTTCTGTTTCGGTGTCAGATAACGGATAGGTGTTGGAGCATCCATGCATGAATCAACCATCTTGTTAAGGTGTTCAGTGGCTTCACGCATTCGACCTCCACCACCACCTCCGCCTCCAGAAGACGCGCCTTTTTTCTTCGGGATGACAGATCGTTTCAGTGGCGCTGCTGTCTTGAGCTTTCCTTTACCTTTTGCAGTTCCACTGACAGAACATCGTTGTAGCAACTGATGATTAAGTGATTCTAAGGATGAAGTCAGAAGTTTCAATCTTGAGATATTCATGTTTCGGATCATCCTTCAGCAACAGGGGAAATTTGGATTTGATACAAAACCTCTGAGTTTAATACCTGTTCATGGGCAAGAAAGGTTTGTAAGAATTGTTTTGGAGGCTATTTTTTATTTCTCTCAAAATTGAATGCTTCAGTATTGTTTGGAAATTTTAATGAAACAACTTGAAGAAAAAAGATTAAATAGAATAAAAAATATGTTGAAAAATAAAAAATTATAGAATTAAACTGAAAGCATTAAACCAATAAAAGCAAAAACTACAGAAAATTAATCCTCAGAACCCAAAACACAATGTTCATAATTTATTAAAAAGAATATTGCACCAACATATTAAAATTAAACCAATGATCTAGAATCCATGAAATAAATTCACAAAGATACCAAACTAAGTAGCAAAAGTTCTCATACCAGCCAACAGTCAACAACTATCAAAGTGTCTCCCCCCCCCAAAAAAAAAAAAACCCCAAATCCCATTCATGAAAAATTGTATGCCAAACACGAAATTTTACGAAACTAACCGAAATATTTCGGTTTCGTAAGCTATCGAAACGGAACAGCCTGCGGTACTGAAGAATATCAATAAATTTTGCAGTTTTTGTAAAATTTTGACCATATTTTGGATTTCAGTATCGTTTTGTAAAACCCTTTGTATAAAATGCATGTTTTTGATTGAAAATTTACAGTTTTGATGTAATTTCGACCAAGTTTCAAGTTACGGTATCGTTTCCTTAGTCTCGACTACAAAGAATGAAACTTCCTAGAAAAATTTGTATGATTTTTTTTGGGCGAGCCTATGGCACAATGGCTTGCAACATGTTGGTGACAAGTTCAAAACTTGGAAACAACCTCTCCTACAACGCAGGGGGTAAGGCTGCGGACATTTGCCACCCCCCTGCAGTAGCAGGAGCCTTGTGCACTTGGTTACTCTTTTCTTTTCTTTTCTTTTTTGTGGCCAAATCACTCCCATATCTTTGTAATGAACCATGAATAATAATTGATAATTATGAATGATTTCTAATTTTATGTGCATTCATTCCTAAAGCATATTTTAGTTGTTTAATTATGTGTGTTCTAGTACTAAATTTTGTGTACACAACATACAACATACCACGTACAGTACCCACCGATGGTCAAAGTCAAACTACCATTTTGTATGTGTGTGTGTGTGTGTGTTTTCATTCCAAGAGTTCTACTATGTTTGAAGGGCCTAAAATAGGACTCCTAGAAGTTTTGGGAACTAATTTGGCCATTTGGGCCTCGACACAATCAATTCAAACCAGTAACCGAAACTAAAATTTTGCGGTTTTGCGAAATATCTCAGTTTTGAGCCTGGTCGAAGAAACCGAAACCTTGAAGATAAAGGGTTTAGTACTGTAGAAACCAGGACTCTGAAATCCGTGGGGGGGGGTTGGGTTTAGTTGGTAAGGACCACACTCCACAATTAAGAGGCATGAGTTCAACTCTCCTTGGGGGCTTACCTATAAAAATTAAAATAAAATAAAAAAGAACCAGGACTCCCAATCCTACTGGGACAGGAAATAGGATTCCTATGTCCTATCATGACTAGCATAGCAATCAATAGGAATGCTTAAATAATCCAAAATAAACTACAGAAGTTGACAGAAGCCTGTGATATATCCGACACCATAGTTAGGTCTTTGAAGAGAAATTAAATAATTTGAAAACAATCAGTCTAATTACGCTGAAACTTTAGTCGAGTGGTCAGTATGTTCCACTCTACCATGCAGTAACAGAAGGAGAGATTTCTCTCTCAGTTTAGATGGTGCAATTTAACCTAATACATTCCCAGAACAGAAGTCCAGCATTGAGGTGTAAAAATCTACAGTAATGAAGTAACTCTAAAGAAAACCATGTTGGAGAGATGATACAACAAAAGCTCATGGAAATCCAGAAGAGGTTCTATATGCTTGAACTAGAAACATATAGTAATTTCAGATTACTGAAGTTCGCAGAAAATAAAGAATGGAAAATAAATTGAGAGAATTGAATTCCTGAATCCAACTCTGAACGAGTAAACAACTGCTGTAGACAACTAGAAAGGCACTGAAACTTCATACACGGCCTCTGGAAGTAACAAAAGAATTACAGATATCATAAAACTTGCAGCCTCTTTTGGGCAGGTACAAACTATTTATAGCTAGTAACTAAGAATTTGAATTGAAATAAGAAACTCCTATCCAATTACAGACCTTAACTAAAGCCTAAAAAGCATTTTCCTAACGTAAATAGGACATTTTTTTTGGGGGGGGGGGTGGGTTTAGTACAGTATCTACACAGGTTGCTATTTTGTTTTTGTAACAATGCAATAGTAAAACCAGCAGTGCAAAAAGAACATAGGACCCACCTGCATTAGTCTCAACACAAAGAGTCAATACAACTCCCAATGCAATATAAATTCTCAGCACCTAGATATTATATTAAAACTGTCACAAAGGAATAACATTCCCATACATAGCCTTGGTCAAACTACCCTTTGTTATCCATCCAAAAATAAATAAATTACCCTCTGTTTTGCCAAGTCAACTTAACCATATACTCTGGTGGGGGCTGCCATAGGATTGGCGGCCGGTTCATCACTTCCCTTGAGAAAAGGAAGATAACCCAATCTCTAAATAGCAAGTCAGATAGACTGTGTTCTTCAAGATTATCAGCTGCTAGTTAGTTAGCAATCCTGTTCTTAACTCTATCAATGACCAAGTGAATATCAGCTAATTGATCTTTGACTAGTTTTGCCTTTCTCTCTCCCATGCACACCAAATTGTAGCTAGCAATACTGCTTGCCATAAAAATTTCCCTTTCCTAAGGAAGCCATACCAAGAAAGTTTCTTCACATCTTCTGGAAGAATTCAAGTGACATAAAACAGAGCAAGAAAATGGAACCAGTCATGGATTTCTACCCTGGTCATCTGTTCTGGAGCAAATTACAGATGAACACCTTTATATGATAGATTTCCCATCCTAATGCCCTGAATTTCACTGGAGGTATGGATTTCTATATTCAATTGTAAAGGGCAGAATCACAGGGGCTCATTTATGTGCAGAGACAATGTTACACACAGCAAGAAAAAAAAAAACTTGAAGGAAAAGGGCTATTATACTCGAAAGAAAAAACCATTTGTACCAAGAATCATTAAATAGGATAAGATTTTATAGAGTTTTGAACAGGTTTGCATTGGGGATAGGGATTATATGAGGCCTACAAAGTAACATCTCGGGTGGAATTTTATTAAATATATGCAAAGCATCCTCCATTAGATTACATTGAACATAAACCACAAAAAATGAACTCCAGGACAAGATATTCCTCTCATGCATAACATCAAACACATGCCTTGCGTCTCCATTTCAAAACAGTTAGCATAAACATACAATAAAGAGCTCCCTACAAGGTAAAAACTCCAACCCAGATTTCAGAATCAGCCCATGAATCTGTTTTCCCATCCTGCAGCGACTTTAAACAAGCATAAGCACATGGAAAGAAAAATAATCGCATTGAGCTTCATCCCGAATCTATGCATCTGGGAGGCTAAACCCAGAGCTTTCTCAAACGTCCCCCACTGGGAATACGCAAAATCATAGTCTTCCAAGAGACGACTATTAGTGTAGGCATTTCATGAAAACCTTTCTAGCAATCTCTAATTCGATTTTATTTTATTTTATTTTTACACAGAAAGGCACGTACTTAATCCAAGTCAGTTACCAAATCCATCTAAAACGCATCCCTTCAAAGAAAAAGAGAAGAACCGGGAAGAATAACATCCATGTACAAAGGTAACAGTGGCAACACCTCAATCTCGCAAGAACATGAAGAAGCAATAAAATCAAAACAGGGGGATAAACCTACTAACTTACCAAACTTGGAGGAAAGAAGAAGCAATGAAATAGAGAAGGGAAATATCCGGGAATCTGAACTAGTGTTTCTTCTCTTCATCATCCAAAAGAAAAAAAAAAAAACGAGTGAGAGAGAGGAAATCGATCATACCTAGCGACCTTGAACGAAATACATTTCTCGAGAGGAATCGGAGGTTGAGAACTTGAGAACGGAGAACTCGGCTCTGTGTGGAGAGTCCGAGACTAGAGAATGGAGATTGATCGAATATGGTATAGATGATTTCAACTCCACTGTGTGCACTGTAGAAGGGTATTTTTGTCAATATGGGAAATTGTTAGGTTCTAATTACCAAAACACCCTCTACCACTGCGGTACCAACGCCTCTCAGAGACTTGAGGACCTGATCTCTCCCCCAAATGCAGAAGTCGCTGCTCGATCGAGAAAGGGAGAGGTGACAGAGAAGACCAGAGAGAGAGAAAAAGTAGAGAGCGATCAGCGAGAAGAGAAGATGACGGAGGCAGTGGTAAGGAATAAGCCAGGAATGGCGAGCGTGAAGGATATGCCTTTCCTCCAGGACGGACCCCCGCCTGGCGGTTTTGCACCAGTCCGCTACGCTCGCCGCATTCCCAATACTGGCCCCAGCGCTGTTGCCATCTTCATGACCGCGCTCGGTGCTTTCTGCTGGGGCATGTATGAGGTTGGCAAAGGCAACAAGATCAGGAGGTATATAGCCTATCTCTCTCTCTCTCTGCTTCCCCTTTCCCTCTTCTATATATCTGTTATACATCGTGGATTTGATCTGGATGGTAGGGTTTGAAACACATTACGTGATTGCTCTTTTAGATTCCAATTATTATGAAACCTAGATTTTAGTCCTTTGGTGAAATCTGGTCAGGTAGAATATTATATTCAGTTTATGTCAATATACATTTTTCGTCTATGTGCTTCTTTGATTTTAAATTAGGATTTTAATGTGTTTGTCATTCAGAGTTGGTATTTGTTGCTTAATATGAATTCATTGGCTTAAATAGGAAATTACACAACCAATTACTGTTTCTGTAATAATGAGTTTCCACTGTGTTTAAACTTAAAGTTCTGATTTTGAATTCAATGGATAAATTTATCAAAATCATATGAGACTTTGGCACTTCCTTACTTCGACAATGTTTGCAATTTCATGTGTTGTAAAATAGTTCAAAATATCTTTCAATTTCAAAATAAAGAGTTTCCATGGCCATCTTCTGCTGTCGTTTGTTGGAAACTAGGTCACCATCTGTTCTAAGTCTGTAAGAATCGCAATCCTCTTTGCTCCCATTGTTCATGCCACCTCTACGGGAAGCTGGACAGATTTTGCTTCAGCTTCTGCTGCAACCCCCCTTATGTCCATGGTTGTGAACAGAAACTATAGCATTCCTTTAATTTGATAGAATTGTACCACCCTGTCCGATCTGATGAATCATCATAGCCGTCCACTGAGATTGTAGTGAGAGAATCAGAGAATAAATCTGATTTGGTGATTCCATTGTTTATATTGGATTGGACAGATGTTGAAGACCTTTCAATTATTTTGGTTTTAGCATGTTTATAAATGCTCCATATCTAGGTCTTTAGGGTTGTCAGTCTCTGTGTGGGTAGTGGGGATGTGAAAAGGGTTCGGACTTCCTAATTGTTGCAGGCAGACCAGTCCGATCGGGCCTGTTTAGGCCTTATTTTGAGCTTTTGTAAAATATTTGGGCCTTGGGCTAAATATTTTGAGGGTTACTGTTGAAGGCCAACTTTATAAGCCCTCATGAAGGGGTTGTCAATCAGATCAGAGTATTTTAGTTTCTAGTTTCTATTTCCATGTAGTTCTAGGGTACTATGGGTCAGTTTAAGTTTATATTGTAGTTTAGATTCTATTTGTATGACTGGTGCTAGAGGCTCCAAACACTGTTAAAAGAGTTCATATTTTCAGTCCAAGTGCTTTCTATTTTCTGTTTCCTTAGGCTGCGTTTGGTTGGTCAAATAGTGTGAGACAGTGTGTGAAAGTAGAAGAAAGTGTAGGGAAGTGAAGTGAAATGAAAGAAAATGAATTTCTTATCATTGTTGGTTGTCCATGAGAAAATTACAAGAAAAATTATCCACAGGAATCATCCCCACTCACTCTCTTTCTTCCTCCTCGGAGTAGGGACTCCTTCTGCATCTTCTACAACGGCTCACATCCCACTCAGATGAGAATAGGAAAGATGCCATGCACAAGGACAAGTTCTCAGCTTCCGCAACTGCTCTGACTCATGATGAGTGATAGCTGGCGGTGTGGAAGGTGCTGCACATGTGGGTGTGGATGGTGAGACATATTTGCCTTCTGGTTCTCATCTGAGCGGGATGTGAGCTTGCTTCTGAGTTTGTGTATGTGTTTGTTCAAGGGACATGTTCTCTGACTCCAATGCTGAAGCCCGTTGTTGGGCTGAATAAATGTTCACCTTTACATTTATGCTGAAACAAAATTGATGGGAGTGGGTGGGTTTATTGAAGAGGAGGGTGCATATACTGATCACATATTGCTTTCCCGAGATGTCCCACCAAGCTTGAAGATGGAGATGGAGGGAATATGTTTGAGATCATGATAGGCGTGTTTGGTACGCAATCCTAGTTCTCAATAATGAGATCCAACTCGGAGACCATGGAATGGTAACACAGTTTGATGTCTGATCTATTCCAACTTCTAGGCAATCCTAACTCAATGCATTTTTTAGCTGTGAAGAAGAGGAAGAACAGAATAATGCATGCGGTTTGGTCTGGTTCACCTCTGATCCAGATTTCTGGACCAAACCCTACGGTCAAGATTTGGTCCAGTCTAGTCCAGTTGTGGGGTCCTGCTGATTTTATTTGTTATTTCCTTTCTTAATTCAGTAGTTGAGTTAGTGAAGGAAACTCCCAAAACAGCTGGTTGATTGGGATCCGTTTCCTTAACTGTTTGGGTTGTCTTTTTTTTAATAATTGAAAAGAAAAGATCTCTTCAGTTAAGATCTCCAGAGCATCTGTGTATCAGGGGGCTTTTGTTCGATTAAGATCTCTTCTTTTTTATTATTATTTTTTCAGTCTAGGATGGTGCCAACTGAGCCAATCGATTGGCAGGTCTAGACTGCTATTTTGAGTTTTGTTTTAAGAGTTCTGTAAATATATTGTAAGGCTTAACATTCCTTCTTTGCACATACCTTTCTCTTTCATTGTTCTAATCTGCTTTGCTGCTTAAGCCACGTTTCTGTTTAGTTGTTTTCTATTTTGTTAGCATAAGATTATGCCATCTGAATCCTGTATGATATCTTAGTTAAAGTTGTTTTCAGTTTTACTCTTCTAGAAATCTGTTTCTGCTTTCATTCTCTAGTTCTGATTTAATATTTTGGCTTCTGGTCTGTTTGCTGGTTTCAAGTCTAATAGTTCCATCAATTTATAAAAAAATCCTAATTTGTTTTCCAATTTTTGAATTTCTGATTCAGTTTTCTGGTTGCTGCTTTCTGATAGTTGTTTAGTTTTCAGTTATTTATCCTTGTCTATTTAATCCATTAAATAATTGTATTCTGAATAATTTATGAAATCGAATTACTTGTCTAGAGTTCTGTCCTAGAGTACTACCCTTAATAGGATTCTTCCATAGTTCAGAATCTGGATCGTTCTTCAGTTCAAAATTAGCCTACAACCAGAATATTGGTCAGATCAGACCTTTCTTAATCTGTTATTTAATTCCTCTTGAATTCTGGTTTGTTCCTAATACAAACTCTGTATGTGTTTCCTCTTGGATTCTGGTTTGTTCCTACTTCCTAATACAAATTCTTGGTTTATAAACGCTAGCCTTTAGGTGTTCAGAATCCCATTATTACTTCTTGCTCTGGTTGAACCGTATAAAGAAAAGTGCACCTCCCTATTAAAAAGTGCTGGGCCAGGGTAGTGGCTTTTGTGTTGATGAAGGCATGGACGTTTCCTTCAAGCTTCTGCCTGGATCGTCCACTACTTTTGGCAGAAAGATCAATGGAGCTCCAATCGGCACTGTAGAGGATGCTGGCTTGCTGCATGTGGAGGAGAATCATGTCATCACTAGGGTGGAGGTGGGGCTGAACAGTATATTTATAGGGGAAAGAACCACGTTGCTGAGGTCGACAGTATTTGGGTTCTTATGGTGGGCTTTGGAAATGGAGGTACCAGTGAGGATAGCGAGAAGCATGGCAAGGAGAGTGAGATTCGGAGGTAATGGAATTGTGGAAAGTATGGTAAGGGAAATTTCATAATTTTAAATCCCATATTAGCTGTGCTAGCAATGCCATCTCATCCTCAGGGATACAAAATTCTGTATCTCTAACATGGACCCAGTTCGAAGATATCCCATATGTGGAGGACCCAAAATGTAATACCCTTTTGAAGAGGGTGGGGTGTCACTTCTATTTCTGCTTTCTCTTATGTATTATCTTTTACCAGCTTTCCCTCTATTAGAGCTTAACTTCAATCTAACTCTTTATATATATATATATTATTAAATAATTTCCAGCCTTAATTGTTACTTATCGAACTAGTACACTCCTCCCCCCCCTGGCCCTCCTCTTTTCTTTTAGGGGATGGGGGCAGCGGGCAGCATTGGTTTGTGTTATGATATTTCTTTTGTATGGAAGGTGCCATTTGGTTTTCCTGCCTGTTTTGTTAGTCTCAGCCTGGATGGTTAGGATTCATTTCATTAATTTAATTGTGGGGCCTAAGAACATGTTCTGGGAGGTTGCCTTGCATTACTTCTGCCTCACTCATTATCTGTTTTGCTTCTTTCTTTCTTCTTCTTCTTCTTTTTTTCTTCTTTTTTTTTTTTTTTTTTTTTTGAGGTTTATTACCAGCAAGGTAGGAATGGATTGTGGTTCCCTTATACATGAGTTTTGTTAGTATTTGCTTCAGAAAGAAATTAAAATGATTGTTAAGAAATTGAAACTGTTGGTATTCAATAATTTAATCATTTAATCAATATTTTATTAATGAATAGGTAATGGTGTAGTGTTACCTGAATATGCTTATGTTGTGGCTGTTTCATTCTCGCAGGGCGATCAAGGAAGAGAAATATGCTGCTCGTCGAGCAATACTGCCCATGCTTCAAGCAGAAGAGGATGAAAGGTATAACTCCTTTTGTTCCCTCATTTTAGTCTTTTACTTTCCCCTTCCTGTAATTAGTACAAAATTGCCATATTTAAGAGTTGGATCTCAGAGTATTAGACTTCTGCAAGTGCCCCTTTTAGACAATCCTATTTTTGTCCCATAACCTGTACAAAATCTGTTGCCCGTCTGTCTCCTTTCAGATTTGTTAAGGAGTGGAAAAAATATCTAGAGGAGGAAGCCCGGATAATGAAGGATGTGCCTGGTTGGAAAGTTGGTGAAAGCGTCTACAATTCTGGGAGATGGATGCCCCCTGCAACTGGTGAGCTCCGACCTGATGTATGGTGAGAAGTGGCATGTTAATAGACTTTGCTTGTCGCATCAGAGAAAACTTGGTGTATGGTGGGGATAAGTCATTTGACTCCTGAGTATTGAATCTTGCTCTTTTATAGCAAGTTCCTTGCATTTCATTGTTGGTCTTCTCTCCTGTTTTGGGGAACGGAATAACTATTGTTCACGATAATAATATCTTGGGACAATTTCGATGTTTATACTTTAAAATTGCTTCTGATTAGATCCTTTCTGACGGGCAGAAATGTTTGTGGAGTTTTCCCCTCTTTTTGCTTTTCTTTTGTTTCAAGTGAACAATGTGGTTATTGATGTACCACACACCAATCCAATAGGGAAAACAACATAAGAGAAGAAAGATAACCAAAAGAGGGAAATAGGTCTTCTGAACAGAACAAACAAAACCAGCAGCTAATCAGATGTAAGTAAATCCCCTAGACGAGGAAACTAGCTAGGCTGGCTCTATGTTTGGCTGTGTCTCTATGACAGAGTTGCATGATCTAGAGGCCCAACTGAACAAGAGGTTTGTGATCCCTGCCAGAGATAAAGCATGTTCTATGCTATTTTACAGTATCAGTTGAATGTTACTACCTGCATGTGTCCGTAATATCACCCTCCATTCCCCTTTGACTGGAACTGGTTTAATTTCAAAAGCTTTTCAAGCCCTATTATGTGAGCTCTCACCTCAGCTTCTGTTGAGTTGCTTCATTGTTGAATCTCTTTGATGATTTTAATTCTAAGCCTGAGAAATCAAGATGTGAAGGTGAGTAGAAGATGTAGTATAATTGGGCAAACCCCTCTTTTTCTGAATTTGAACATGCCTAGTATTTCCCACACAATAATCTTGTTATTCTAATTGTCTTCCAAAATGATTTTTTTGGGGAGTTTTTGAGGCAGGAAAGGTTTTAATATTTTTTGATAAAATATGTTGTAAGTTTGGACAATATAGCACACTAACTGATAAATCTAAATTCCATGAAATGTTTTGCATTGTGTTGTTTTGGGATTATAGCTTAGTGTGTGATTTAGTGTTTAAGTAGTGTAATTGATCCAAAGAGCCCTTAATTGTATTAAAACGTCAGATGTCAACATATACCAATAATCCTGATAAAACCAGCAGGCTTAGCTGATTTGGTTTTACTCTCCAATATTTTTTCCTTGTTATATCATATGATGATTTTGTAGAAGGTGCATCTTGTTGCAACTTAAGTGTTGAACTGAGAAGTTGTTACCTCCTTTACTTCACCCTTTGTCTTATTCACAAAATATCTTTAAGTTGGATAAAAAAAGAGTTTCAAAATAGTTTGATTGCAGCCAAGTGTTATTGTTTTGCATTTTTTTTCTTTTTTTAAGTATAAATTATTGATTTTACCCTCAGAAAAAATATATTATAGTCAAAAGGTAAAAAAGTAAGATTACAATTTATTTTTCACCGACTTTGATAACAACTAGATTTTCCTATTTATAAAATACCTAAATTACATAATTTGTCACAACAATGATTTAGTAGGACTACAGGCAAGCATTATCCGCCTTTTTTTTTTTTTTAATATTGAGATCAAAGAACTTCATCAAGAAAGAAAATTAAATATTTACCTTTGACCCAGACAATGGGAGCTAGGTTGCTTCTCGTGACGGTAATCTCTCTCGTTAATTGCTTTAGCCAAAGTATAATGTCTAGGAGAAAAACAAAATTTGACCAGTTTGAGAGTGTTAAGTAGTTCCAAAACTACAGAGAGATTAATCCAAGGCCAATCACAAAACGTAGAACGTGACATTAGTCTCTTTACCTCTGTAGAGTCACTCCATACTTTCAAAATACCCCCGTCATGATCCCTTGCTAGCTTTAAGCCTTCGACGATGCTACAAGAGTCTGTATTAGCTAGATTGAGATCCCAAGTGCATTTGAGGTGGAAGAAGTTTTGTTATATTGCATTGACAATATCTTTAAAGTGGTGCCCTTTATAGCATTCTTTGTGTTGCCTTTTTGTTAGTAAACACTTGCTTTCCTTTTCTTATTACGACAGGAGGGAAAAGAAAGTTCATAGCATTCCCCCTCTCAGTGTAAATATATTTTTCAATGAGGGTTCTCTAACAAGCTGCATAGAGGAGTGCACCAACGAGATTTGATGATTTCTCACATAGGAGGACAGTGAGATCGCTTCACGAGAGAGAGAGGAGGCTACTACAAAAGGACCACGCTACCCTTATCGCCCAAATGCCTCTACGTGCCCTCCCCATTGGCTTATGCATTGGTGCAATGGCTACACAAGTAGACATGGTTCTCTTGCCCTTTTTTTTTTTTTGGAGGGGGGCATTTTAGTGAGCAATTTTAACTTTCTGTAGTGCTTTAGAGATGTATGATGTATTGAATAATATGGTTGTTTTGAACAAGGGTCTAACCACATCTCCAAGCATTTAAGACTTCAAACAAATGATATATCCATTCTTACCGTTGGATTGAGAGGGATGGTCTTGATTAGCCTTTGTATTGACATACATCTCATTTATGTTTATCTATGTATACCAATACTCTAGCTACTACTATGTACTAATGCACTCTCAACTTTGAGCAAGAACATACATTTTAGATTATAAAAAATCATGAAAATTGACGGCTTAATTATGTCTTGATTTCTAGAAATCACGAGCACTTGTAACACCAATAATTACATTTAAAAAAAAAAAAAAAAATAATAATAATAATAATAAAAGAACGCTATCTCCTGGCATGTACTTACGTCAAGACATAGTGGGTGTAAAAAGACCGCATTGCCCCACGTTAAGATGCTTGCACTTTCCTTCCGATTGGCCTTCCCACTTGAGTGTAATTGTGCTAAGAGATAGCGTTCTCTTACCCATAAAAATTACAAACAAGGGAGGTTTATTGGGGGAAGAGAGCAATTGCAAGTTTAGTGAAGTTGCATTTCGACAAGTTCATATCTATTGCATTGACAAATCATATAGGGAACCAATAATTGGGAGGAGTGAGTTCCCTCTCTCCTACTTATGTGGAACACCTAATTCGACTCTACTTTACCAAAGAAAAAAGGAAAAAAATGGACTCTACGAGTATCAAAATCACAATGTTCATGATGTTTTGATCATAATGTTGTTTTCCTTTATGTAGTTAACGAGTTCTGTTTTATTTTATAAAATAATAATAATAACATAATTTTAAATTCAATATTGGATTGGCCATATCAATCGATTCTTGTCATTATCGATCAATTGATATGAATTTTTTTTTTTTGTTGTTGATATGAAATCGGGCCAATATGGCCAGTATCAATATTGCAAACTAGTCCATGATCAAATTTAAAGAAAGAAAATTGCAAAAAATAATAAAATATATCTTTAGACAAATCTGAACCATTGAAAATAGAAGAGAATTTGTATGATATAATTTTTTTTTTGGTACCCAGGGTGTTCGGATCTTTGACCCGACTAGTCCCTAGGGTCATTGTGATATCGCTTACATAGGACTGGGTCCATCAAAGATGGAAATTCTAGTGTGGTGGCCCCAAGAAGTTAGATGCAATGGCGAAAGGTTTGATCACGGGACCTCGTTTCCTGAGGCGCAGTACCATGTCCCCTCCAAGTCAACTACGCTAACCCCTTATATGATATAAGATAAATCTGAACCATTGACAATAGAAGAGAATTTGTATAATATAAGATGATAGGATTTTTTATCTGACCCGAAGAAAAATATCTCTCTCTCCCTGCTTCGTTCTTTCTTCCATAATAAACATTAGATATTGATCAGTTGAAGCAGTAGTTAAGCCCTAAGAACTTATAATCACCACCCTCTCCCTTTCCCTCTCCCTCTCTCCCCTCTGTTGAATCCTTTCGCCAAAAGCAACCGGCTATGTGGGTAATAGCTAGTAATAGGTTCGTTTGAACTTAAAAACAATGGAGGGTTCAGATTATGGGTGAAACAGTGTTGGGTTGGGCCAGGTTTTTTAAAACCCTAACCCAACCCTAGGTCCTCAAAATTCAATCCAGGCCCAACCTAACCCTATCGGGTTCATGTTTAGGCCTAACTCTGCCAGGTTCATACCAATCCAACCCAACCTTAATTGACCCTATCAAGGCTAGGTTGGCCTGGGTTGGATTTGTTGTTCTATGGTTGTCCTTGTTGGCAACCCGGCCACGTGGCAGTGACGACATGGCCAGTTTGGGTGACATGGATGAAAATGATGATATGGTAGTGTCTAGTGTCACCGATGAGATAACAGAACTACTTGGTATGCATGGAATGGTTTGATACATCCTTAGTATGTGATGTGGGTTTCTGGGTCAAAACTGGCAAAATTGACCTATTTACGATCGGGGGCATTTTCGGCAGTGAAAATGATATTTTTGGAAAATTGTTTCTTCATAAAAAATATAGATTGTAATTTATCTAGTCCAGTGCATCTGATTTTGTTGCATTCCGATACCGTATAAAGAAGTTACGATATTTGTGGCAGTCAAGGGCAGTTTCGGCATTGAAGATAAATTTTTTAAAGGAAGTGTTCTCATATAACAATACGACAAAAATCTAATCTTTCCAATGGTTCTGATTTCATCGCGTTCCGATTCAGTATGAGAAAGATGCATCATTGGAAATATCTAGGGGCATTTTAATCATTTTACATGGTTGATTCAGATGATTGAGTCTTCTGAAAAGTCGTAGAGCGTCTAGTTACGGTTCCAACGCACTTCGTTTCATATCGATCAGATATCGTATGAAAAAGTTATAAGTGTTTCCGTGAAGTCGGTTTGAAAATCCGAACTAAAAAATCAACAGATGCTCTCGGTGTTGGGTGGATTTTCTGGATTTTAATTTTGAAATTTCAGGGGCTTTTCTGTAATTTCAAGGTTTTAAAGGTCTGAGTTGATAAGGGGTTTTTGGCATTAAAGTTTATAGAAGCAGGGACTTATATGTATATAAGAAAATCAGAGGGATCCTTAATACACAATTCAGATTGAGCCACGTCAGTCAGATGTTTGATAAAATGCCTAAATGATAGTTATAATCTATTTGGGGGAAATTTACATGTATGAGTGCTTCACTATAGGGCATTGTTATAAGCCCAACTTTATTTTATCGGTGTTCAGTGGGTGTTAGACACAGGGGCTATGTGTTCCTTGGTAGGTACAACTACCTAAACCTATTTGCCGTGGGTGCGGCCTCTCAGATCATTCTGAGAAAACTAGGGTGAAGACCTAGCCATTATATGTCATTGGTGAAAACTGGAAATGTGTTCCCTTGGCTGTGGATGCAGTCATAATTAGTATTGAGTAAATGTTGAGCCTGACAGTGGGCATTACTCCATACATGTAGGCAACTGGCCGAAGCACGTATTTCTTGTGTTGTGGATGTATATGTTCGTATTTGTATTGTGGATTGAAATGCTTGGCTGCAGAATGGGTGTGCACATCTGGTAGACCTGACCACTTAGTGCTGCAGTGTGGATGTGCATACGACTGTGTATGTATGTGACAGTGATTACCGTGTGAGATTTATGAGACAACTTTAGACAGTAATACAGGTTATGTGAGTAAGTTTCATGCAACAGTAAAAATGATCAGTAGTATACATAGCAGCTCTGGACAGCATCAATAGACTGTGCTATTGAAGTGCAAATAGTGATTGCCACATCAGGGGTACAGTTGGAAAGTGAAAAAATATTTGGCACACTGATTCACCCCCCTCTCAATGTCAATCGGGACCCAACATGATTGACATTGGCTTCTATAATAGTTGGATTAAGCTTGATTGATATGTTTTTTCTATTCATGTCTTATATATTAAAAAATTTTAAAAAAATAAAATATCTATTGGAGTCTTAATTTTTATTATAAAGATGTAGGTTAAATTTTGGGCCGGGTTGAGACCTTAACCCGAACCCAGCCCAACCCAACATTTACTCAAGGTTGGGGTTTTTCAACCCTAACCTGATCTTAAGGTCAAAAAATTTGGGTGGGTTTGAGTTGTCTAGACCAAACATTCACCCCTACTTCAAGTTAAATCTTCAAGTACTTCAAGTTAAATCTTCAAGTTAAATGTAGTAATTATAAGTTCTGTGAATCACAATGCTTAAAATTAAGAGCCACCACCACTCAACCTTTTGGTATTAACTCGGTGATTAACTCAACCGAGTTTTTAATCATCATCTCAAGTTGACCGAGTTTCTTAAATTTTTTATTTTTCGTATTTTACGCCCTAAGCAGCCAAATAGGTATGTTCGGTGTTCAGACTTAAGCGTTAAACCGCCGTGTTCTCTCCTTCATGGTTACATAGGTATATGAAATATCGAAGTGCCATCTGGTGCATTATCTGTTTGGGTAATAGAGAGTTCTCTCGACAATTCTGGTAGGGTTAAGAGCAACACTAATGTACTGATCATATTTCTTCATCTATCTCTTCTTGGAAGTTTTTTAACCCTTCACTCGTTTGAGGTGTCTAAAACATTGTTTCATCTTCTGCCGTTCCGCAATCGAAGCCGAGGGAGAATGTGAGTGTTTTTCCTTCACTTGTTGTAAGAATTATTTTTCCTTTGGATTCGTTTGGTTATTTTTCTGATGTGTGTATTTATTTTTTTTTTTCAGGTCTCGGATTTGTGTCAAGAATTTACCTAAATATGTTGCAGAGGATCGTCTCAAAGAGTTCTTCTCTCAGAAGGGAGAAGTGACCGACGCCAAACTCATGCGAACCCAGTATACTATCTAAATTCCTCTTCTTTTCCTTTGTTTCGATTGGTTCTATTTAGCCTTAAATTGATTTTCTTTTTCCCGTTTCGTGGGTACTCTCAGGGATGGTAAGAGCAGGCAATTCGCTTTCATCGGGTTTCGAACTGAACGAGAATCTGAAGAAGCTCTCAAGTTCTTTAATAACTCATTCCTGGATAACAGTAGACTTACATGTGAGGTGTGTAACTTTCCACTTGGAGAATTTATGAATTTAGTATTTGTTCTGTGATTGTTTTAAGTTTTAGAATGGAGAAAAAAAGGATGCTTGTAACCTGTCGGAAGCAAACACTGCATGATTTTAACTGCAATGCTTTCTTAATTGAACTGGAAATACCTGCCATTTGTCACTTCAGGTTGCTCGTAAGGTTGGGGATCCAAATATGCCTCGACCATGGAGTCGGTATTCTGCAACGAAGCAAGAGAAAGTGGACGAAGAGAACAGGAAAAACATTGGTTCCAAAAGCTTGAGCCATGTAGATACCAAGGGGAATGTGCAGAATTCTAAAAGAAGCAGTGAAAATGATGACCCACAGCTTCAGGAGTTTCTTCAGGTTATGCAGCCTCGAATCAAGTCAAAGTTGTGGGCAAATGATTCCGTGGGAGTTCCCCTTCTTGAACCAAATGGTAAAGCTGGCACGAAACAGAAGCAGAAACAGAAAAAGAAACAGATGGATGAGGCAGACGGACAACAATCAGGTTCAAATCATCTTGAATATGATGAAATTGATAAAAGCGAAAATGGGTCATCGAATGCTCATGCGGCAAAGCAGTCAGGTGATGCAATCAATGATGAGGTTGTCTCAGACATGGATTATTTCAAGAGCAGAGTTAAGAGACAATGGTCGGATTCAGAGAGTGATGATGATTCACCCATTGAGAAAGATGATCAGGGTAGTAAGGAGTCGGACATGGAGGAGCAATGTGATGCCAATCAAAATGAAGCCCCAAAAGATAAGGTTAAAAAGGAGGCCTCTTCTGAAAACTCTGATGGTGAAGGAGACCTGTCATCAAGACTGAAAGATGCAAGAGAAGAAGTTCTAGAGACTGGTCGTCTCTTTGTTCGCAATCTTCCATACAGCGCAACGTATGTTCTATTTCGAGCAAGTCTTCTCTCGATATAATAGAAAATAAATCTAAGTGTATTCTTGTTAGGGAGTCGGTAATTCCAATTGGTTGTTCTGATTGGTCTATTATGTTTGTGTTGGAATTCAGTGAGGATGATCTGGCAGAGCTTTTCAGCAAATTTGGCAATGTCTCACAGGTCCATATAGTAGTTGATAAAGACACCAAGCGATCTAAAGGAATTGCTTACGTTCTTTATACAATTCCAGAATCTGCTCTTAGGTAGCTATTTCTCATAATTCGATATGATGCATTTTCTATCTTTTATAGAATGACTTTTGGTGAGGTTAAGAAGGCTTTGATATGAAAATTTATTTATCTGAAATAGGATTTAGATTTTATTTTTCCTTTTTTTCTTCCCTAGTAAGGATCCCATCAAGCTTTTAATTTTGTGAATCATTTGATGTGGAGTAGTGAGCTAAGATGCGAAAATATACTAATGCCTTCCCCCCCCCCCCCTCTCTCGTACCCTCTGAGGTCTGAACTCTAGAATCTAGATCATGCCTGTTTCTTGTTTCTTAATATGATGACTTTTTCATGATGTTTTGGATGTGTATCACCTACTGACATGAAAACCACTTTCACTGATGTCCTTTTATAGTCATTTTTATTTAATTTTTTTCTTCAGGGCATTGGAAGAATTAGACAATTCTATTTTCCAAGGCAGATTGCTGCACATTATGCCGGCAAAGCAACAAAATCCTTCCGAGAAGCAACAGTCAGTAGTGCTAAGATCTTACAGCTTATGTTATGTTTCCAAGTTTTGATTGTTCATTGATTTTAGAATCATTCTTTAACTGAATTATGTTTGGGTTTGCTGATTTTTCAGGTCTAGTGTTGCTGCTGGTCAAACTTCAAAAACTTTTAAGCAAAAGAGGGAGGAACAGAAGAAAGCATCTGAAGCAAGTGGAGGAGATACACAAGCATGGAACAGCTTGTTCATGCGCCCTGATACGGTATGTCTCGGTTCAAAATTTTCCAATTATATATATATATATAGTTGTTTTCATCAGTGAGATTATGGTGCTAAGGAGAAACTGTTCATGAAATAAAAAATATATATATATATATGTATATATATGCACCTGGATGAGGAAATTACTTCCGCTGCCTATTTTTTTATAATTCAGTTGATACTCATCAAGTGTAGGCTGTTGGTAATATTAGACACAGCCTGTCCATTTAGCTATTCTTTCTGCTGGCAAAACATTATGCTGAAATTAAGTCAGAGGTTACTAATTTTATTCAGTGGCTAGCAGATTTTCCTTCTTGCAAGTTTGCTGCAAAAGAAGAAATTGCAATCTGGGTTTCACAAAACGTTTAACAAGAATAATAAACATTTCCCTACAATGGAAATCCCAATCATAGTTGTCAAGGCATCGCATCCAGGAGCCTTGGTCGCCTAGGCGGGTGCCTTGGATGCATTGTTGGTGTTGCCTTGTGTCCAACCCCCCCTCCAATGCCTTAGGTCGCCTAGACGCCATGACAACTATGATCCCATTACTAGGGAGTATGTTAGTATGTCTTTCAATATGGTTCGTCAGCCTAATTTCACAAGTTTGACTGATTTTCATCAAGACGTGATGTGCTGGTCTTGGAATGAGGTTGGGTTTTACTTTTAAATCAAGCGCGGATAGAAGAGGTGTTTGTACATCTCACTTCAGCTTATCCTAGGTTCTATATTTTAGTCTTCGTGAAGAATGTTCTGTGTACAACATTACATGGAAATCTGCAATGGGATATTAGCATTAGGCTGTTTTTCAAGAGGAATTTGTTTGATTGGGAGTTATATGAATTGGCAAATCTACTGCAGGCCATCGACATCATTTTTTTGGATGTTTCATGATGTAAACAAAGATTGTGGAATAATGACGCTAAAGGTTCTTGATTGAAGTGTATTTTCTTAGGCCCTGATCATAGGGATACAGCTCTCACGTGAAGTTGTTAAGCTCCTCTCAAGATTCAGATATTTGCTTCAGCCCATGCCTATTAGCACAGTTCTTGCTTTAGAGCTGCTGCAAAACAGAGGATTCAAATTAGCAAGCAACATTTAGAGGCTGGCTTTAGCTGATTGCTGATTATGGGGTCTCCATAATGGGGAGGACACTGGACTGTCCCCACCAAAGAATTTCAGGGACCGGAAGCCTTCCTGAAGGGGAATCCAGTGGTGGGAAATCATTCAAGACTAGTCAACAGAGAGATATTCTTTCCTTTTTTTAATGTTAATTTACAGGTTTTTTCTTCTTCTGTGTAATCTGGTTGTTCTTTTCATACATCCTTACCTAATTTTAATGTATCGTTAGTTGATTGATGTAAATACGTACCACTTAACTATTCGGATTTTGAAGTCTGGAATGAGATCTCCAAGTAAATCCATAGAATTTTATGTTTGTGCTTGGTTCTCTGATTTATTACTTCTTAATCTTTTGTTTGTGGCCTTACATGAGCGAATTCTTAAACTCAACTTTCTTGAATGGCCTACTTATAAAAATTTATTCTCATTTTTTCTTATTCATTTGAATAGGTTGTTGAAAACATTGCCAGGACACTTGGTGTTAATAAAAGTGATCTGCTTGACCGTGAAGCAGATGATCTTGCTGTGCGTATTGCTTTGGGAGAAACTCAAGTGATTGCAGAGACCAAAAATGCTCTGAATAACGCGGGAGTAAATGTTGCTGCATTGGAGGGATTAGCTGTTGAGAAAACTGTTGGCACTGGAAGAAGTAACCATGTTCTATTAGTGAAGAATTTACCATATGGTTCTTCTGAAGGAGATCTTGCTAAGATGTTTGGGAAGTTTGGGAGTTTGGATAAAATTATTTTCCCCCCAACAAAAACATTGGCACTGGTATGTGTGTTATCATTTATCTTTTTGGTGGCGGTGTTTCTTCTTTGTGTTTATTATGAAAAAATGTTCTGAATATCACCTTTATCTTGTTACCCAACAATAATTAGATTTCATTTTGCTTTTCCTTTTAATTTTGGGGGCATGTTTCCTGGGCGGCCCACATACAAAGGCCTTCCTGTGTGACCCAAATATATGCCATGTGGCAGTTCAGTTAGGGCCCAAATTTTGTGGACAGACACCAGCATCTCCTGCTCATATATCAAATTTCATCTCAAATAGAGTTTGCCAAATGGGCAAACAGAGCTTTGCAAAATCAGGGTTTTGGAGACTACATAATAGTGGTTGAAATACCATAGACGTGCATGGACATACATTGAATGCATGCCAAAACACAAGGGGACATATTTGATTGAATTAGGCTCTAAAATTTGACACTTGGCTAATCCAAGTCACATTCTCTCTATCGAATGGTTGGAATAGCATCATTTGGACTTCTGTGTCCTCAAAATAGTTTCGTTGTGTATGAGAATAAGCAATCGTGCTTTTATTTACTACTTCAGCCCAAGTTATTTTTAACCCTGCCCTTGTTTTAAGTTGACCTCTGTTTTATCTCCTTAGATCAAATAGCATAAGGAAAGTTGGTTTTTATGTATCTATCTATCTATCTCGAATTTTATGGAATGGAATGGAGTTGAGCTTCGAAGTTTGTTTGTGGTTGGTTCCATTGATTTGGATAGCAAGGGGCTGGAATCTCTCTCCTCTCAGACCGGAATCTCCCTATTTCAGGACAACTTCTTCCTTGTTGCGATACCCTATTTGGCTCTCTTTTGCTTAATCAATTACAGTCATATCTATTGTTCTTATTAACTGTTTTACTTCTTTGCTTAATCTGAATACGGTATGATATATTATTTTGCTTCTGATTTGTTCTGCAAATTCCCTAATCTGATTCATTGCATGAAATCTTAGATATTCTCAAAGTTCCTTATCTGATTTCTATATCAACAGTAGAGACCAGAAAACACAATTGCCCTATATTTGTAATTAGGTTTGGAGCTTTCTTGGATCTATGTTGATAGATCTCTAATAACTAGATTTGTGGCTCTGATACCATGATCCTAAAGCCAACTTGTATCTTGAAGTATTCTGATTTTCATTTATAAACTATTTATATCATTTGATATATTTTTTTCTACTTCTCACAAGCATTGCGCTAACTCCCCGTTATATAGGGTGGTCGTAGATCAGCTTTTCTTGCTGGGTGTGTTAGCACGCCCTTTTATAGTTGGGGCGTTAGTGCTTTTCTTGCTTTTTTGTCACTGCAAAGTCAACGGTACATTGTTAATGTAAAAGGAGCTTTATTTATTTCTGAACAAATGTAATTGAGCGCCTTAAAGTTATGTTATTCTATGTGGTTGCAAATTTCTAGGTAGTTTTTCCATCATTTTTTCTTTATTTTAACACGATATTGTTTTTTTTATCTAATTGATGATGTCCTGTGATGGTATTATAGATTGTTTTCCTTGAAGCAGCTGAAGCACGTGCAGCTTTCAAAGGTTTAGCATATAAACGTTACAAGTAAGTTTTTTTTTTCTTTGGGGGTGGGGGGGGGTGTGGGGCGTTTGGGTTTCTAAATCTAAATAGCATATTTTATTGAAAGATATAGAACAATGTACAGCAACAACAAAGACAAGCCAGAATCCCCTAATCTTGGCCTCTAGTGGAAGGAAACAAGGATGAAAGACACCGAATGACAGATATGACGAACAATGTGAGAAGATCTCCCTGGACAGTTTCTGAAACATCCAGTCACAATTGTCAAATTACCTTCTATCGTAATGTTATTTTAAGTCCCTCTCACTGCCAGCTTCAAACCTGTCCGAAGCAAAACTAATTCAGCCATCACAGAGTCACCCTCTCCTATAGGGCCTGAATATACGTGGAGCATGGCAGCTGAACTATATTCTGTCAAGTAGTTTGGGATTTTCCATTAGGAAGACAATTAACTTCATGGAAGCTATCTCAGCACGGGAATTGGGGTTTTCTGAACCCTAGACATCATCAGGTTCCTTGGTACTTATATTCATGGCTGAGTGGCATTGCCTAATTATTTTGAGCATAGATCAATTACCTTGACCACTAGCTAGGTAGCCACAATGAGGTGGTCAGCAAGGATTGAGTAGTTATTGTTGGGTTAAGTTATTAGTTTTAGCCCCTAAGCCAACTAGTCTTCATTTTGATGGCTATCATAAGTAATGTGTAATTATGGGGTCCATGGACTTGCTGTAAATAAATTGATTTTATTACAAACAATTACTTTTTATACAATTTCTTCTAAACTTATGTTTTAATAATTTCTGTAACTCCTACATGGTTACACATCCATGGTAGAAAAGGAGCAGGCTATGCAAAAGCAACTAACCGATTTGGTCATTTAGTGTATGTATAGTACAATGAGATTTTTTTTTTTTTTTGGGGGGGGGTGTGGGGTTACTTAAAATGAGAATCTAAATGATTACAAAAACCTGAAATACTAGGCCTTTCTTATTTCATGACAATGATGAATGAGATGAATCTCTGGCAAAGAGTTGTAATATGAGCTAATTCATGATCATGTGGGCTTGACATATAAAAATGGAACTTAAACAGGAGCTCTTGGTTCTGGTGAACTGTTGCATCATAGCAGATCATGTGCTCAATAGAAATGATGGAGCAACTTACCAGCAGAGTAACAGTAAGTAGATTCATTGATTCAATTCAGACTGATGTGAATGATTTTAAGTGAGAGATGATAATGCGGTGCTAATCCTGAGCCATTGAAATCCAGAGGGAGATCAGCTTGTGACAGGATCACAAGAAAAGCCAAGGACAAACCAGATTTGAAAAGCAAACTAATAAGTAATAACAGAATAACAGTAGGTCTGATTTGGCCAATAATCAAGTCGAAAGGTCTCATTAGTGTAGAAGACTTCTGCAAAGTGTGATCAAAATCTGATTGTCAGATTCACACTAGTGATTAAAGAAAAATAAAATCCTTAATGGGGGGCCATGCTGTTGTAAGGAAAACCTGACGTAGGGCAATGAATGAGATCCAAACCCGCCACTAAACCTGATTGTACAATACCTATTTTTCATGCTTGCATATCTCTGTCACTGCCTTTTCATTTATTTATTTTAGTCTAATATACTTGTTGTAGCTTCTTACATCGCTGTTTTACGTTATCAAGATTGAATTTATCTTCACCCCTCCCCCTCCTCTTATGGATGCTTTATTTTCTCCTCTCCTAGAGATGCTCCATTGTATTTGGAATGGGCCCCCAACGACATTCTTAGTTTGAGTGCAACATCAGAGACCAAGTCACATAGTAATGTCATTGTTGGTGAACAAGATGTCAAGAGAGTGTTACTAGAGCAGCGTGTGGAAGGAATATCAGAAGTGGATATGGATCCTGATAGAGTTGAGGTTTGACAATTTTTTTCCTTCTAAATTTGCCTATGTGGCTATTTTTCTTATTGTTTCCTTTGTCTATTAGTGTGAAATATAAAATTGATTAGGCCCTACCAAACAAGAAGAATTCACGAGCTAGGCAACTGAAGGCTTGTTGATAAGATGTGCAACATTTTGCTACAAATAACATAGCTGGTGGTTGATTTATGGGGATTACATATTTGGAATAGATAGATATTTATTTATTTTTGTATATTCCCATTATTTCCTCACGTCTGGTTGATTATACTCTTGGAAATGATTATTCTTTGTTAGTTCAATGGTAGCAAGTAAGAATGATATTTTTTATTTTTTTTTGGGTGGGGGTGGGGGGAAGTTTGGGGTGGGGAGCACAAATCAATTGTCAAAGTTTCTGTAAAATCTATGTATGCTACTTTTGGACACTGCTCTCAGATTATTATATCTGTTCAACTAGAGATGGTATTTCCAGTTTACTGCTGAATTTCCCTCCTTTGTGTTAGTCTTAATCTTTATTTGTCAAGAATCTGAATTTTAAAATGCATGTGTGTGTGTGTATATTAGACACACAATCCTTGAGTGCTACTATTGTTGAGCACTGAAAAAACTGTCAATTCATACACTCCTTTTTTGAAATAATTATATGCATGTGAATGCAGATGATATTTCCTTTATCTGTTAACAACACCTCTATTTGGGTTACAGTCTCGATCTCTATTTGTCAAGAACCTAAATTTCAAAACATCTGATGAGGGTTTGAGAAAGCATTTTAGTGAAAATATGAAGGAAGGAAACATCCAGAGTACCAAGGTAAATTTGTGGCACTGGACATCTTTATCATATTATTTGTGATCTTATTCTTCTCTCATGTTTCAGTTCTGTCATTGTGCAGATAAAGAAGCATCAGAAAAATGGGAAGACTCTCTCAATGGGTTTTGGTTTTATTGAGTTCGATTCTGTAGAAACGGCAACAAATGTGTGCAGGGATTTACAGGTTATAACTTGTGATAATAACTCATCAAGAATATCATGTGTCTTCCTGTAATTTTTGTTAGGTAATGGAACACTTGTCTTGTCTATTTCAGGGAACTGCTTTGGATGGACATGCTCTTATTTTGCAACTTTGTCATGCCAAGAAGGATGGGCAAGTGGCGAAAAAAGCTGACAAGGATAGGAGTTCAACAAAAATAATTGTGAGAAATGTTGCTTTTGAGGCAACAGTGAAAGATCTCAGGCAATTATTTAGTCCATTTGGCCAGGTATTTAATAGTTCTAACATGTTCTTAGACGATCTAATGGATGATAAACAGATGCTTTAAAATATTTACCCCCTTTCTGTTAGTTGGAAAGTTATTCATTGGTGTACAACTAAGTTTGAGATCATGTCTTACAAATCACCCTTCAAAGATGGAGAGAGGCACAGATAGAATAACTGGGGGGCAACTCATTCTATACAAAGTTGTGGATGATTTCAGTTTCCAGTAATCGTGTTCCGTGGACATAAGAGCTTTTGAGGACATCAAGTTGGATCCGTTTTCTAGAAATGGAACAAGAAAACTGAGAACCAACTCACCAAGTGATAGAAAATTACAATAATGGGACAATATTCCATCATAATGAAGTAGCATTGTTGTAATTTTTCAAAGTATATACTCACTTGTAACCACTTCCCATGATTGTTTTGGGTGAAATTTGACTAGTGATATTGGGGGGGGGGGGTTTCTCTTATAAAATTAATCCACCTTCATCTTTCTTCCATATCTACCACATTGCAAGAGAATGATCTTTCAATGAAAGACCAAGTTCACAGACCCTTGTGGGGTTCAGTTATTCCCATGTCTCAGTAAGACCATATTAGTCCGAAGTATGTGTGATATTTTTCTTGTTCTATTAGTTCAGTGGCATTATCATTTTGTGCACAATGTTGATTTTGTCTTGAAACTGAGTTGACTTTTAGACACTTTTAGCCAAGCAGGAAGTTTCTTGAACATATAAAATGCAATGTGAGGATTGAGATCATTTTGCATTTTATTTTCTGCTGGACAATTTACATGAGACACATTCTCTGCATTCAATATTCCGAGACTATGCTTTACCAAAAAAAAAATTCTGAGACTCCTCTTCCATGCAAATGCAAACTTTATGTTCTTTAAATCTCCTATGTGAAGGACCAAGCCTCTAGAAGCCAATTCCTTTCAAACGACATCAATTGCTGGAGTAATTTTCTTAGATGCACTTAATACCTCCCCCCCCCCCC
>NC_056567.1:443618-446038 GCF_013358625.1 Macadamia integrifolia | reverse complement strand
ACTCCAACCCCTGGGGAAAAAAAAATTAAAGAAAAGAAGAATTTGGCATGAGTCCTATATGTGTGTGTCTTATTCATTTGACTCGAGCATTCATCAAATTTTCCTTTCATCACGGTTTCTATTTAACATGCTAGTCTTTGAGTCTGAATAAATTTTGTCAATGCAACCGTGTGTAGATTAACTGTATTGCTGCCAAGAACCATGAGATGATCCCACTGCTACTCATTTATTGTGATTTGTGGTAGATTAAAAGTTTAAGGCTGCCAATGAAGTTGGGAAGCCATAGAGGCTTTGCATTTGTGGAGTATGTCACAAAGCAAGAGGCACAGAATGCACTTCAAGCTCTTGCTAGCACCCATCTGTATGGTCGCCATCTGGTAAGGCTGTTAAAAAATTTTGCGGTATGTATTTTCATCTGCTTGGTTACCACAGGATCATGGTTATAACTGCCCATAATTACTTTTAGGTCTTAGAACGAGCAAAAGAAGGTGAGAGTTTGGAAGAACTACGGGCTAGAACTGCTGCACGGTTCACTGGTGAGGAAAATGGGTTTCAAAACCCAATGAAGTTGTCCAAGAAAAGGAAACAGTTGGCTGTTGTTGATGAAGGCAGTGTTAAGTTTCAAAGAATTGCAGATTAGTGCTTCATACAATTTTGTAGAATAGGAGTCTGAGAGCTAAAATGAGTTGTCTCATCGATCACATTAGTTACTATTCATGTATGAGTTATTTAGATTAAAGCAGCTACTCCCAGTTTTCCTGTTTGGGAGTCACATGATTGTTAATCCCTCTTATCTTTCTTTAATGTCTGATAGGTAAATATCTTATCTTGGGCTGTATGAGCCATGGATGGTCTGGGGCTACAGTAATACCTGTTTAATGTCGCGTGTCATACACTAAAAAGGCTCAGAATCTATACATGATTAGATCCCACCTTAAAGATTACTCTTGGAAAAAGCACTTTAACCGTATGCCCCCATTTCAAGAATAATTGATTAGGGCTTTCACTAGGGAAGAAAAAATCACACAAAAAAGAAAAACCCTTTTCTGACTTTTCCATACCATTGTTGGTAAATTGGGTTTTGACAAGAAAAACTAGGCCGAGTGTGGTAAAAAATCATGGAGATTCATCATGTATTAAAAAATGACAAGACTCAGACTAAATCATATTGAGTCGTTCAAAATTCGTTTGTTTTGCCCGAGTCACAACAAAACGAACGATTTTTGTCAAATTGAGTCGGCATTTCTAAATTAATTTTGAACTAAAATATATTCTAATGTCTGAGGTCTTCTGTATTGTGTCTAGTGACTATTGAGTATATATATCTAAATTTTAATTAAAAATACATGATTCATGACCATGACATCTTCAAGTTGGATCTTATCACTGTCATCCAATAGAGAATGAATGATGGGCTTCATAATTTTTTTTTGAAAAACAACCACTTTTATTCTATCTTGACTCATTTAATTAATTTATTAATTATTTATTTGGATTGCCTGAGGAAGACTAGTATGAAATGAGAGGGGGAAATTTAACATGACTCGCTCCGAGTCACCAGGTTTTGAAGATGATGAGTCTGGTCACAAAACTTGATTTTCCAACAATGTTCTATGCATGAACGTTGCAAATTTTTATTTTATTTTATTTTATTTTTTATTTTAGTTTATGGGATGAAGATCTTCAACTCAAGTCAGTAGCCGAGTTGGCAAGGGACCTTCGCCTCAAGAAGCGTGTGGTTATGAGTTCGACTTCTCTTATCTTTTTGGGGTCAGTCACACGGGGATCTTTAGTGCTCTTCAATCTTTCGTTGAAAGTTGAATGCTTCTCATTCAACCTTGGTAAAATTTGACCTATGCAATTGTGGGGTCATTATAGGCCCGTGGGACTAGTTAGGCTGAAGGCCTAGATATCTGTCGTTAGAAAATATATATATATATATATATATTATCGTCAGCTATTTTTGATCCCCACTATACGATGATTTACTAGCTTTCCTTCTCAATTATTATTCAGTGGTAAGAGGATTGCAGTGATGTGAAGAAATTCATAATAATTGGAGAGAGAGAGAGAGCGTGATTGTTTCTTTGCATGATGCAAGCATTAGGGGGGGTTGGGTTAATTTGGTGGCTCACCTAATTGTGCCAAAGAAGATGTGGCAATTCCAACTGCTAGATAAATGGCACATCGGTCAAATTTCATTGCCTCTTAGTTATATTCCATCTCATATTTCCAAATAAAGATGATGGAGGGTTAGGTTTGAGGTCAGCAAAAGTTCAAGGTAAATACTTTCTAGTAAAGCTACATTGAAAATTGCTAAGCGGATCTATCAACAAGTTAGATTGTTGTTGTCAAAAAGGGTGTATTTGGTGTACGAGGCTCCAGCATATGTGTGAGGTTCCCCCGGGGGGGGGGGGGGG
>NC_056567.1:429632-443598 GCF_013358625.1 Macadamia integrifolia | reverse complement strand
GGGGGGGGGGGGGGTGTGAACCACGCAGTCTTTCCTTGAGAATATCAAGAGGATGTTTCATCGCTTGACCACCAGATCACAATATTTATACCTTACCATTGTTGTCAATTCTAGATATTTTCCAAAAAAATGACTTACGATTAATGATTGCCAATTTTAAAATCAGATGGCTCAATATCCCTGATTATGTAGTCAAGAATTTAAAGATAGAGTGGGTGAGTTATATTATTCATCTGTGGCTAACCTAGAACATGAACAAAAAAATTTGAGAGTTTTGTAAGCTAATATTGTTTGTAGGGAAAAAAAAAATATGTATTCCACAATTTGACTGTACTGATTCATGGATTAGTCTAAAGTCTAGAAGTAGCTCCTTAAGCATTAATCAGTTACTTTTCACTTGATTACAAGCCAAAAAGATATGGTTTCATGAAGTATACATGAGAGCAGACAGTCTGGAAAACTCATGGCAATCTTGTAACATTTTTTGAGAATTTTAAGCGGGAAGTACTAAAATATGGAGTGCCAATGAGATTTGTAAATAGAAAACTTCTTGATCATGCCATTGTTTGCCTACTGTGTTAATGGAATGGAATTTGCATTACATACTTTCTTCGAATGTTCTTTTGCACTTCATGTGTGGGGATCAATCTTAGGCTTGAGAACAAAATGCATTGAAGGGAATTCAACAATGGAGGTGTTTATACCCTTCATGAAGGATATTTATTGCTGAAACCATTTTCCTATAATATTTGGAATGCTAGGAAATCTAATCATTTTGGTAAGGTTACTATAAATGCTTCCATTTTGAAGTTTTGTAGATAACTTGACAACTATGGGAACAGGTCAAGTTATGAATATCCATACACAAAGGGCTTCAGCCTCATTCCAACATTGCAGTCATAAAATGTGATGCAGCTTTTGACAAGAGCAAACATATTGGTATAACAGAGTGGATTATAAGAGATGAGACTGATGAGTTTTTGGGTAGCAAGATTTAGATGATCTGACACCCCAAATGTTATGACAATTGAAGCCTTCAGTTAAGGATGCATTGAGAGTGAGTTTCCAAAACAGGATTTCACAAAGGGTGTGGCAGACTACATCAATCATTAGGAATGACTCTTAGGTTGTCATGCTATTTGTTTTAGAAGCTAGAGCTTGATATCAAAAGTTGTCAGGACGTTGCCTAAGTATACTTTGCTGGAAGGGTACCTTGTTGGTGTTGCCTTGACATCCAAACCCCTTCCAAAGCCTTCGGTCGCCTAGATGCTTGTGGCAATTATGTTGAATATGGGAATCCCATGTGATCTATACACGGGGAGTCGGAGTTGATAACTTATGCACTGTTGTTAATTACTAGAGATTTGGTTGATCAAGGTGAGTATGGACTGTGGAGTGAGAAGCATGTAGTTGACATCATAACCCATGTCTCTAATGTTTTTTCTCATGTTCTGTCAAGTGATGTATCAGAGGGATTGTGCAATATGTTATGAAGCTTTTTAGTTATTAATGAGTCTGAAGTTTTCTTTCTAACCCCCCCACCCCCCCCAAAAAAAAAAAAAAAATTTGTGTCCCACTATTGGCAAGGGGAGAGTCATTTCTTCTTTCAAGAACCTTTCAATAATTTGAAAAGTTAGATATTCCCCAAGTCACCTTCTTAAAAGGAGCCCAAGGGGATAGCACAGTTGGTGAGTAACGAACTTGATACGAACCGTAAACTTGGAAATTCTAAGTTCGACTCCTACTAGGCACATCTTGAGCCACTTACACTAGAGTGTTTAGTGCTCTTCACTGCTTTCAGTAAAAGTTGAATAGTTCTCATTCAACCCCGATATGATTCTATTCATGTAATTGTGGGGTCAGTATAGACCAACGAAACTAGTCAGGCCAAAGGCTAGGATACCCGTCGTTAGAGAAAAAAAAAAAAACCTTCTTAAAGGAAAATCAGGATAATTTCCCACGATGAGATGATTTTTAACCACAAGTGTTACTTTTCAAAACCTTTTAAAAGTCATCTAAATAAACAACAAATCAGATGTTTGAATCCTCCATTCATATTTGAATTTTGTTCCACCTCATCTCTTAGATGGGACCCATCTAGCAGTGGATTATTATTGAAAACATTGACCAGATATGACAATTTTACTATAACAAAAGAATGCTCTGGCTTAGTTTGTTATTGTTGTTGTTATTAATTCTTTTCATTTTTTATAAAAATCCAAATGAAATATTTTATTTTAATCCAATTGAGAGTCAGATCCTGGGGATTAAGAGTTTCTCTCTTCACCGTGGGTGAACGCATGACGAAGGGAAAGGATACTCAGTCTTATATTGAATAGAATATCTTTTTGTGGAAGAACCTTCATTTTATTTCTTTTCTTAATTGATAGGGACCTGAACGGTTACCTAGATTTTTTTTATTTTATTATTATTATTTTTTTTTGGTCAAAACTTTGACAGGTTTTGTGGTTGGTATAAACCTTATCAGAGAAAAGTATAGATGATTGCCTCAACACTACGTTACCAATAAAACTCTCAGATAACCTCTAATTGTCCAACTTTTTAAGCAAACCCATTTGACAGTAGTTGACATTTTGGCTGCTGCACTAGTGCTTTCATGAAAGATGAAACACCTGATTAGCCTTTTTGAATGGTCACAGGAGCCCAGTTTAAACTTGAAAAGCACAAAAAGACATGAAGATAAGAACTGAAAACCAACACTGAGAAGCATTGTTCTTCATTCGTCAGTGTCTCAATCAATCTATTTTAAGACTTGGACACAAAGCAAACTGTAACCTCATTCATTTTTCTTCCCCCACTTTTCCTGTAAAATTCCTTGCTATATGAAACCATAAAATTCCTTATTCCTAGCATTAACATTGGATTTATTTTGTTTCATCTACAAAAAAAGAAGAAAAAATACTTCTATGAAGAGTGGAATTTTTTTTCTATAATGCACAATATCTTCCTGTATGGATTTGGTGAAGGAAAAACAGTCATGCCTTCCTGGTGCAGCTAATAATGGTAGATCGATCAAAAGGTTTGGCCACCGCATCATCCATTTCCCCCCACACATTCCTATATGGGTTCAAAGTTGCCTCAACTCTTCTTTCTACAATCCCACACTGTGCAAACAATTCAGAGGGAAAGAATGGCAATGGAAATGGAAATTATTTTTAAAGATACAGTCATGACATGATAATGTGTCTAGCCAAAAGAAAACATCATATAATGTAATGGAAAAGGGCATTACCTCATTATACTGACGAACCTTGCCGTAGGGATTCGACTTCATTCTGTTGGTTGTCAATTGGCATGTATTGTGACATGATAGCCATAATCTCTGAGTCCATGTATGACTGCATTTAAAAAAGAGAAGAAAATAAGGACCACGAATCACATATCTCATCAAGAGTCTTGGATGCAGACAAAACATGATCTAATATCCTCTTAATTCTCTTTAGACATACCCGGAGCCTGTATTTGTAGAACATATAACCTGCCAAACCAGTCCCCACAACAGCAGCTAGGACAAAAATCGAAACGAACCATGCAAATTTTGATGTGTTCTTAGCTGCCAAATAAAGGAAAAAGCATCATGAGATGTTTTACACACCCCACAGCGGCTAGGCCTAAACAGCACTTATAGTGAGGCTAAATCACAAACTCAAATTAAACACACACAGAGAGAAGAACCTTTAAACTAGCTGCTATAACATATAATATTCTATCCTTGCAGTTATGGTTTTCCCACTAGACTGTTTTCTCCTTACCAATACATGTGTCCTGTTCCTTTATGTAAAGAAGGTCCCCTTTGCACTTGCAGTCATATCCACCCCATGTGTTCGAACAAGTGCAACCATTGCACTGACAAGCAAGACCTTCCTTGCATTCGTTAATATCTACACACAATGGAAATGGGGATATAGTGAATTCTTGGATAAAATATAGGAGAAATGGTACGTTAAAGAGACGAATTATCCTATAAGACACAGGAAAAATCAGAAAAGCACCTTCACATGTATGACCATCCCCACGAAAGCCTGATGGGCAGCGGCACCCTGTTAACTCAGAATCCTATTTTAGGAAAACAAGAGATTTATGTAAGAAGGAATCAGATATCTTGGGAGTATAATTAAGAATGAATAGAACTTGACTGATGTTTAATTAACTGAAATATGCAGGGACCATTAAAAAAAAAAGAAAAAGATGAGGGAAAATGACACCGAACTGAACAAGCTGAAAAGGTATTTCCGTTTTTACTATCCGACCAGCAACCGCCATTATCAAGAGCACACCTTCCAGGTCCTACAGCTGTTAAGGAGAGAAGAAAACAAGTTAGTTCCAACATTTGACTTTATAGAGTAATGGGTGTCACCATTCAAATAATACAGACTAAAGTGGATAGTGATCCTAGAAAAGTGTATCTTTCATCCAAGTGACAGAAATAATATGACAACAATGAATATTGAAATAATGGTCAAAGTCATGAACCATAAATAATGCCTAATGCCTATGGGAATTATTGGATCCTGATTTTTTATTCCTGAAAGAAAATACACTTAATTAACTAAGAGTCACAAACATAGCATTTAGAAGAGAAAGAAGAAGCTATAACTATTAAAAAGACAAGACATCACCCAAAAACAATCATTCACAAAGCCATATGTGACCAATTTATATAAATCAACTAAAGAGGATGTTTTATAGGAAGGCCAAAATATTTGGTTCTTCAGGGAGTATAATGTTGGGCAACCAAGAAATGTAAAGAGAATGAAATAAGTTGAGATGCGGACAATGATATGGATGAGTGGCAAGTCTCAGAAAACACCAAGCCATCAAGATTAAGCACGTCTAACTGAAACCTAAGAGTTTCCGAAGAAAAAAAAGGGTAGAATGACCCTATGCAACAAAAACCTTGATAGATTCATAAAAGTCAGATTTTTGGTGCAGGTTGAAGGCCATAGGAGGATGAACAAAGGTGGAGAGGATACCGCCAGGTAGTTATGGAATATCTCATCAGACACCATAATGAAATTTGTATAGAAGAATAGCGAGAAGTATTTGCATAGCCGACACCATACAGATGACTTTAGACTTCTAGCGATAATAAAATGATGATTGATGATTGATGAGTGATGATGACTCAAATCTGGTGCCAAACTCTGATTCTCACCCATAATGGAAACATGTTTACGTTGTCCATGTAGAGGATAGTATATGAAGAACATTTTTTTGCTGCCATGGGACAGCAATGACAACAAAAGAGACAGGCTACCATTAATATGTTATGTCCATTTCATACGAGAAACCCTTGCAGAATGTGTCAATATACTGGTCATTATTTGAATTTGAAAATAACAAACACATCTGCTTCCTAGGATATACTACCATAACAGGATACCAACAGAAGGAAAAGGAGTACCTTTACAATATGTGTAACCATCTCCATGATATTGAACACCATTAGCCACAGGGCACTCACAAACTCTGCCCCTGAAAGTATCCTAATCAAAGAAAATTGACCCAAAATCAGAAGCTCGTAACTTGCAGAAAAGTGATACCTCCCCATTTGATAGGTGGAAGTGAATAAAATTTTCGTTAAGAGTTGCATCTAGAAAGGTGTTCATGCAAGTGGAATCAGGTGTGCTGGGAAGCAGCACATATTCAGAGTCTGTGAAATCCCCAAAATCAAATTAGAACCAAATGACCCTAAATTTTGATCCAATGGATATCACACAACTTTGAATACCAATCAATCAAACCAACATGAATGTGACAATCTAACTTGAATACCTTGCAAGCACTTATGTTAGATCGTGGATCCCGCCAACAACCACCATTTCTTTCAAGACATTCATTGGTCTCAATATCTGTAGAAAATATAGAAAGCCAACAAAATGTTAACAAATTTCCAAAGACAAACTTCTGGGATCATTATATATTAAAAAAAGGAGAGAAATGTGGACCTCCATTCAAACAAACTGCAGGTTCAGTGGTCTCTTTAAATCCCGCACATATTGCCTTCAGCACAGCAGTTCTCTCCAGTTTCCCTGCACACCAAGCACAATAAAGCTTCACAATCATGAGATGTTGCTCAAATATAAAAAGCTTGCACCACAAGTATGAAAGCTAATATCAATAATCACAATCAAACTCTTACCACAAGTATGAAAATCTAATATTAACATATCACAATCAAACACTCCAGTCTACTTAGAAAGTCAAGCAAATTGATGAAAATTTGTTTATTTATTTGGTGGAACATGAAAATTTCTGCAACATAAGCAGAAGCAAGTCATGTCATAACCCTGTCCTGCTCAGCGTAACTCTCATCTTCGCCCAGCCAAAAGAAGATTAAACCAAGATCAACTTCAGGAAACTTAATGAAGTGAACTGTGAAAATTTTCTAACAACCAAAAATGATGATAAATTCATAGCCCAGTCTGACGAGATTTTGCATTACTCGTTATAGTCAACTAGTTCATTTCTACAAAATAGTTCATAATCCAAGAAAACTCTTCCATAACATTTCTGACATATGATCCTCATGCGTGCATTATGAATGGTGGAAAAACAACGAGGACAACACCATGAAGTAATATAATTTAGCTCAACATAAACTATGCATAACAAACCTCGATATTGAACATTGTTAATGACTAGGGTTGGCAAGATGGTAACATCACCCCGAGATCCACGACCAACCTAAGATCATGTAAAAAGAAGAAAGGCAATGAGACTGCTTATCATTTCAAATAAAATAAGAAATTTACGATAATGCTATATCCTGAGACATGGCAAACCTTGTCAGCTTAGATATTTATGTGCTAATTGAGTTAATGATGAGCTCAGACTTCTTGAAATGCAAATACTAAATTCATAAGTGTACTATGCTTAAGACAGAAAATTTAAACTCAAGTATTACTTTCTGAAATACATTTCATACAAGATGCAATTTTGTGATAACCTCTTCCATTTCTGATGAGGGGAATAAAGGAAAAGTAGAACAGTTACAGAAAAGGAAAATACCTGGAGGTCTTGCTCTCTCTTCAAAACTTCATTTTCCACATTGGCAGTGGGATCACCCATGCATTTTTCAATCTTTTCAATTGGCAAATCTGATGCATAAGCTTTAAATCATTAACATGATAGACATTAGAAAGGAAAAAAGTTGTCAGCAAAACTAAAACTAACACCCACCAAGTGATTTCATGACATCCTCAGCACATTCTTTGCTATATCTCTTCTCCTTCATTGAACACCTGATATGAAAATCTGACACAAAATCCCACCAAACCCAAGACCGATTGCTCTCATTGGCAACTCTGTGTACACAAATCTGTCTCAGGTTTTCAAGTACCACATCTTTCCCATCATACCCTTCAGCAAGATCCTGCTCCGGGTCAGGTGCACAGTACCTCCCATGGTTTATGCACTGAGATGTGCATTGTCTGGTGAGAATGAAAGCTTCTGGACAGTACCAAGTTATGTAGTGGGGTGTGAATAGCGTATAACCACCCCTCTCAAGAATCTGAGCATGACCCTTGAAATTCTTAACAAAGTTCATCTGCTTATCACACCGGACCCCACACTCATCATTGCTATTGGTCCAGAATTCATATTCAACTCTCTCATCAGGGTGGGGCATGGACTCTGTCCAATCTAGTTTTATGACAACCTCTTCACCATTCTTCAAGGCTTTCTTCAAGCTCTCGCCAAAGGACCGACTAACCAAAGCTGATGGGATTTTGATCTTTTCTATGTAACCATCGGTATCAATGTTCTCTTCCGGAGAATCCATGGTTATCAAAGGCTCGTCTATGTTATCAGCCACTAAAACAGCAGCAGCTCCGGCCTCTTGAGCATGCCATACCTTCAAAGCAAAGTAGCATTCTGCAGCGCAAAAACGGAAACAAATCAGCTAGACTCAGTTTAGGAAATTAAGAAATTGCAGACACCAACAGATTATTAGGAGATACCCATGATGGGAGGTTTCTTTTTAGTGAACTCTGAAAATTTCCTTGGATAAAGAAAAGTAGTCATGATTCTATAATATTCTCTATGCAAAAATAAAAAACCGATGTAAACTAGAGATAAAACTCAAATTGCAAGGAATTCCTCTGTACCTTCAGGTGTTAAATTATTTTCAACATATAGAGTTTCAATACAAATATCTTGATGTACAAGGAAATTACAGAAAAGGAAACAATTAACCAGGGAAGAATACATAAATAAGAAATCTGATACAAAACTACTGTAAACTATGAAAACTCACATAATCAGTCACGAACCTGTTATATTTCTTAAATTAACAAATTCCCACAGAAGAACATGAACTTGGAAGGAAGATGAATTGCAATGCCAAAAAAAAAGGTCAACAGACAATCAAATCACTCTCAAAGGATGAAGGAGAGGAAAGAGAGAGTCCAAATAAGGAGGGGGTAAAATAGAAAGAAAGAACAGAAAAAGCAGAGGAGTTAGCTCTAGGCAGGTTATGAAATCCAAAAGATAAATGTTAGAACTGAGATTTGCTTTCACAGGAATCCTAGAAAACCGATTGAAAAGAAGATTAATCAAGAAAAATAAATACAGCTACCCATTACTTGATGCTGCATGACCGATAAAAAATTGAAATAGAAATCCAGAAATAAACAACAAACAATCACTGGAAAAAAAAAAACTTGTGTTCAAAGGTAGTCGTTGATGTTCTTATAAAAAAGCTCAACCAATAAACAAAAACAGCTTCCCAACATGAATACTGCCCAGTTCATCATTCAAATCCAGATTACCAGAAAGTAGGATTGAATTGAAATAATTACCTCCACGATCGAGAAGAATAATACTAGGAAGATAAGACCGGGACTTAGAAGTCTCGTTGTCTTCAAAGGTAGTACACCCTTTGGAACCCTTTTTAGGATAAACAACGGATCCCATCAAGCTACCGCCATAGTCAGGAACCCCAAAATTCCCAATTGATCCATCATGGTTGGAACGGAGACTTTCTGGTGAAAGAACAGTGATGCTGTTCTTCTCCACAACGAATCGAGCATAAACAGGCGTAGAGCTGCCAAGCAATATTGAGAGAAGTGATAGAACTACGAATTCTACGAAAATCGGCATTGGAAATCTAATTCTGGTTATCGTTTTCGGACCTATTCTTAGAAGTTGAAGCATATAAATAGGTACTCAGAAGAAGTGCAGAAGCTGAAGAGAAATCGGGACAAGTGTAGCAGGAAGGATAGTTCCTAACGGTCTTCAGGTGGAGGGAGAGAAACTTACACACAGAGAATGAATGCAAGAAGCCAAGAAGAAGAGAGAGAGAGAGAGAGAGAGAGAGGAGACTTTTCTTCTCGTCTACCACTATCTGTGCCGTAAAATAAACGATATGGGAAGGTTGACGGAGTAAGCGGAACCACCAGGAACGAGACAGAGAGAGAGAGATTTCTTCGTTTCATCAAAATGTGCTTCTCTTTCTCAGAATTGACCAATGTCTCCTTTTCTTATTCCTATTATCACTGTCAGACACAGAAAGAAGGATCCGATTTTCATTAGTTTCAGTTAAAGTCATGATGGGTGGGACCCACAGCTCCAGCCTATCTCCTCTGATTCGCATCAGATCATCTGATCTGGAGTCTGGGCCTTCAAATTAACTCCTCTAATCGGAATTCTAGAGAGAGAGAGAGAGAGCCAACGAAGCATTAAACTAGTTTATGACGGAGTAGACAACAAAACAAAATGGGTAGTTATTCTGTAGTAAAGTCGTTGAGAACTAACTAACAAAAGTTCGGAGAATCTATTTCTATTTTTATTTCTATTTCTATTTTAAACCTGCAACTGATAGGGTAGTTTCTGTGTCGACGACACTGTAAGGTTTAATGTCTGCACCAACGACATTTGGAGTGCTGATGTGGAAGATCCAGATTCACTTTTAAGTTGCAATGAGCAGAGTGTGGGAGTGGGTCCCATTGCATTTGGAGCATTTTAGCTTCAACGCTTTTTAGTATTGGTTTCCATACATGGTCATGTATGATTGCTGTCTAAGAACTCTTCATCCACTAGGGATGAAAATGAGGGCGACCACTTTATGCTTTTCTAACGGCTGAAGTGACAACACCAATGGTGAGGATGAAGTCTTCACATCCAAAGTACATTTGATTTTTAAGTTTAGCATGGGGAATGGTATTTTTCTCCAATCACATGGTCACATCACTATTAGAGAAGAAATAAATCCCTTCTACTATGTGACGGAAGAAAAACTCAGTGGTTTATTTTATAAGAGGGTATTTCCGCCCAATAGTGGAAGCTAAGCAACAAATGAAGAGCCAATGAATCCCCCCTATCACACAGGGGGTGTCAGCAGAGGCTATTCAATTGAACAATAAACATTCAATTAGCTGTTATCGATCTAAAATATAAAGATATATATATATATATATATATTATAGATCCATAAAAATTTCTACACTACAAGAAACTCTGTTACATTTACACTATAATAGGCTATAAGAGTGGGAGATTAGCTGAAAGTAAAAGAATGGGTGATCCAAGGCACTCAGTGAAGATAGAAGAGTTGATCTCATCACTCCCTCCACCTTTACCATATATGAACACATGTACCGATGAGATTTTGAAAGGTGGAATTGGTCTCTAGAACCCTAGAATTGGCCTTTGGATCAAATAAACAATGAGCCATTTGGTTTGACTTTAGATTTAGGTAGAAAAATATGAAAACTAAACCCACTTGGTAATAATCTTAATATATATATATATATATATATATTAGTGTTCACACTCCCTCCTTACTAAGAGGCACGTTTGTTATTAATTGGAGCTCAGACAACCTTTTATTAATAATATGTTTCGAGGTCAAGTAGGCCATTTCACATGCAATAACTTGTCTCTTCCAAGGCACTCCCTATTCCAAGAAGTCCCATGGAAACGCCAAAAGGAGAAGCTAACCTTAAAAGGAAAGGCATTGGAAGATATATTGCTATTACTGTGATCTGATCACAATTTTCCATTTCCTAGGGATAAGTCCATAATGTTTTTCCTTGTAAACATGACTATGGGTTTTTAAAATTTAATTAAAAATAAAATAAAAAATTTTCATTATTAAATTTTGAAAAAAAAAGAAGGGATTAAAGTTTAATTGATATTTTTATTTTTTTTAATGAAATAAGATGAATTAATGGGAAGATTGTAACTTGCAACTTACAAGGCTCACTTTATATTTTAATACTTTCCCTATGATTCCTTGAGGTAGACACAGTCACCAACCAGGCAACCATTTGTTGTTGCAAACCAACCACTCAATTAGGTGAGTATCAATCCATGATTCAGTTCCATTATAATTTTGTGGGTTATGGACTCCCTTCAAAAGCAAAAAATATATGGTTAAGTTAAAGCAACTAAACCGCTTTTGATGGAGATATGATATTGGCTTTTGTTTGGTTGAAAGATATTGATATATTCATAAGTATAATTTTTAAAAATATTCATCTACATAGTAGGTAAGATCTTTTGAAAGGGTCCTGATTGGGGTATTTTTTTTTTTTTTTTTTAATCTTTTGTCACACTCTTTTGTCCTGTATTTATATGTGTGTTGGAATGGTGACAAGTCAGTAAATATAACTTTGTATAGATACATGAAGATTCTCCATTTTTTGAAAGCAAAAAAAGAAGAAAAAACCTCAAGAGAAGCTCCTCTTAACAGTTTTACTATATGTCACACGTACATGGCACTCTTATTAGTATCAAAATTTGTGTCTATATTGTCCATATTATCAACCCAATAAATTTTATTTCAATCCAATTTTCCCGTGTCGAGAAACTTAAGATATTGGTTGAAAAATCAACTTTGGGGCAATCTAGTCCACTCGGGAAAATATGTGATTTAAGCGTTCTAACATGGACACCATATAGTGGAGCCGTATACGAAACTCAACTCATGACTCATGAAAGGTCAAACTTTCAATCCAACAATTGATTTGACCAAAAAGAATTCTACAAATGGCTCAAAAAGAATGGACCATCAAGAAAGCTTCCTTAGGAAGGCCATATAATGGATATTATGTTTGTGGAAGTATATTTCCTCCAATCCACTAAATAGCTTACTTATTCAAACTTTTGTTTATTTGCAAATGCCTAAATGCTATCCCTAAGCCTCTATCTGCCCATTCCTTACTAAAACACCTATACAGTACTTATGAAAAAGTCCAAAAGCCTATAAATAGTGGAAGTATAATTCCTCCAATCCACTGAATAACTTGCTCTTCGAAAACTTGTTTATTTGCAAATGCCTAGATTCTCTCCTTAGGCTCTATTTGCCCATTTCTTACTAAAACACCAATAAAGTACTTGTGGAAAAGTCCGAAAGCCTATAAATAAGCTTTGCCAAATTGCCAAACATTGCCATATTAGTCGCCAATTAATATATATATATATATATATATATATAATGTGCATTAGTGCATCCAAATGGGAAATTGATAGATATGAACCGGATCAAAATCAACATATAAATCTGTATTGGTTGATCCAAAATTTGTCTTCATCAATCCACATCAAATCCAATTGTAATGGTTTGGCCATCCTTCTCCCTCCCTCCCCCCCCCCCCCCAAGATTTTTATTCTACCTTTTTGTGTCAAGTTCCACTTAACTCTCTCTCTCTCTCTCTCTCTCTCTCTCTCTCTCTCTCTAAAAGATGACTATAATTTGTAAAATTGCATGTGTAGTATTTTGATCTAAGTGGCGAATGGCTTTGTAAGAGTGGCAGTTGGATGAGTGAATATCATAAAGATTAGCCATTCAATTAGCCTTATAAACTTTATGGCCCAATGTAATGTGTATAGAAATTTTCCCTTGTAATTTAAGTAGTTAACAAATTAAATGGTTAAAATTGATTTTTCAACCATTTTTCAAAGCTTTAAATCACCACAAGAGGAATCAAGAAATCAAAATAGACTACTAAAATACTTTAAAATCTTGGAATCAAGAAGTCAAAATAGACTACTAAAACACTTTAAAATCTTTCTAGCATGAAAGCCTTGGCTAAAAATTCAAGAGCTAACTGCTAACCATGAAGGATGTAAATATCTAACCCAAAAACTTGAATAATTGAGTGAAGGAATTCATAAGCATACGAGAAGATAGAAGATCTCAGGAGTAACAGATGTGGGACTGTTCTCCTAACACTCGTCCTCACATTGGAACTATGTACATGTGTGCAAATGAACAGAAGTAGATTAACAGATGTGAGACTGTTCTCCTAACACTCGTCCTCACATTGGAACTATGTACATGTGTACAAATGAACAGAAGTAGATTTAAAAACACCTGAAGTGTACAAATGAATGAAGCAAATCTGAAAACACATGTCAAGACTGGAGAAAACCTGTTTTGATACCATGTAAATATCTAACCAAAAAACTCAAACTATTGAGTGGAAAGACTCACAACTATATGACTGGATAAAAGCTCTCAGGGGTAACCAATGTGGGATCGTTCTCCTAACAGAGGACATCATCCCTTTTTACCCCTAATAATGTAAAACATGTCCAATAAAGTATTATCTATTTTTAAAGTATGCGTTAGCAATCCCCTTTTGGTCAAAATGAATAGCCACTATTATATTAAATAAATTGAGAATATATGATCACATGATTTCTCTAAGTAATATAAACGATGTTGATTAAGATATTATTTTGATATTATACATTAGAAAATCTCATCTTATATATCTAAATTAATAACCCCATTTGTTTAATAGAAAATATGTCTTATAGCCATTAACCATCAATATTAAATGTATCATTCAAATAACTGAATTTTTCTTATTTATTAGGTCGTCATCCTTTTATTATCTGTGTTTTATACTCCTTTTTTTTTTTTGTGTGTGTGTATGTCTTCATGTTCGTGTACAAAAATATGTGAATCCATATATATATATATATATTTAGACTT
>NC_056567.1:411063-429612 GCF_013358625.1 Macadamia integrifolia | reverse complement strand
AGTAGAAAAATTATGTTGCATTAAAAAAAAAAATCCTCTCACAAAAAAAAAAATCCTAGAAATATTAGTGTGTTTAATTTCTATAGTTGTTTAAATAATATTAAATTAGATTTTAATACCGAAAACAAAATAAGTGCAATCATTTGAAATCTTATTAAAATTTATAGAAAATCAAATTACAACTTCAGAATATCAAGTTTTGGTGTCTATATAATTCAGAAGGGAATTTCTTATTGACATGCTTGTCAATAGGTTTGTAATCTTACTTCTTTCCTCCTTATTTTATTCTTAATTTTATTTAATATAATATTCAATGTAAGTGTGAAAAAAGGTTTTTAAAAAATTTGAAAGAATTTAATGCATTTCCCATCTGAAATGGCAAATTTACTCTCGCCGAAAATACTAGATAATTTTAAGTAATGATTCAAATTTATATTGATAAAATCCCTAAATAAATCAAATGATCATATTATAAAAGAAAATCCAGGTATTTGGATAGTGATATTTATCTTTGGGAAAATCCAAGTGTCACGAACTATGAATTAATTAATCATTGTCGATTTCACAAGGTCAATTTATTTTTCTTTATCTGTAGAGATTGATCAATGGATGCAGATGGGTTTATGTGATTGAGGATTCCAAGCTCAATTTTGTAGTGAAGGTTCAAGCCAATATGAGTATGTAACAATGTAACGAGACAAAATATGGTTCAAAATTATGAATATGTCATAATCTCAATGTAATAACATGCACTAATAAAGGTGAGTATAATTTTTCACAACCTTTAGATAATTTATTAACTCATAAGTTATACTCATTTTGGGTTGAAAATTGACCGATTAGAGGGGTAAGGATCCTCTATCACACTAACTCAATCATATTAATTGATGATAATGACATTAATTCACTAAAATTTATGACACTTATCTAGATCATTTATCCTTTTTTTTTTAAAATGAAAATAACTTGAAAATCATTGTAAAAACAAAAAACAAAAATCTTTTCATGATGTATTGATGATGTATAAATAAGTGATAAATTGTATATAAAAAGAGCTTACGTCAACGTATTCACGCCATTTCTTCAATTTATTTGTGTGTATAAAATGATCCACTAATTAATATAAAAGCTAACCCTAAACTCACATCCCATAGAGAATAAAGAGGTCAAGCTTTATTTTATTTGATTATCTGTTATTAAGTTATAAAACCCAAGTCAGCACATGTTTGTGTTTTCAATAAATTTTTTTATCCTTAATAATAATACTAATGTTCATATTGATATATGGATCAGATTTTTATTCACAACATGTACAACTCTATATTTTTTTAATAATTTCTAAACCTGTTATTTTTATACAATGCTTTGAATCTTACATTAATGAGCCAGAAAAGAAGAGTGAGGACAGTTGCTCACAGGCAATCCATCGTGCCATGTTTTGGCACGATATGGTGTGGCATTATAATCCTCTGTGCGCGTCATATTTATTTGTAATTAGTCTCAATTGAGGTAAAGTCGTGGATTCAACCTCTTCCTCACATAAAATGATCTTGTTGCCTTTATAAAAAAAAAAAAAAGAGGAAATATCTTTTTTGTCCACTTATCTACGAAATCGTTTTATCGCATTTCATTGCTTTGTTCTTTTTATCAGTAGTTCAATCAGGTTGAACTTGACATATAAATATAGACGATCTTGGGGTTTAACCCCGAAATTCGAACCCCATTCAAGAGTCGAAGTGATGGATATTATGAGCAAACTAACTATGCCTCTCTAGGTGGTGCAACCAGATAACCTTCAATACACAATAAATTATTTAGTTGGAAAGATGATGAATGGATGGAGCTATTTTGACAATTGAATAAAAATGTTGACGCAAAAATTTGTCTTGAATCAAATTCAATCAAGCAATCCTGCAATCAAAACGTAATGGTCCTAAGCATGGTTTACTTAGAAGTACAAAGCAATCTTAAAGAAACCCACGACCAATCTAAACTGGTAAGAAGAGTCTAAAACAAGGTGGCTATACGATTTCCGTAATAAAAAGGTGGACAATATAGTCGAGTTGGAGACCAAAATTAACTTGTCGAATCATAGAGAATCCAAAGAGTAATCTACCTATCCAATGGTTTATATTGATCTTTCATTTGGTTCCTGGCCAAAAACTAGCTAGGCTCTATGGCAATCACAAGATCACTTACGTACTATATCGATCTGATTTATTTTTTTTCCCAACGATGGTATTCATGCCTTTGGCCTAACTAGTCCCACGGGTCTATACTGACCCCACAACTGCATAGACTAGGTCATACAGAAGTTGAATGAGAACCATTCAACTTTCACTGAAAGCAGTGAAGTGCACTAAACACCCTCATGTGATTGGCCTCAAGAAGGTAAGAGGAGTCAAACTTAGAACCACACACTACACACTTCTTGAGGCAAGATCCCTTAACAACTCGACTACCCCTTGGGGTTTTTAAGAATTTATTTGAAAAAAAAAAAAACAACAACAACAACAACATAGGAGAGGACATACCATACATAGTCTAGATCACCTATCCATGAATGCCTCACATATGGTTTCAAGATGACTATGTCATTGTATTTCCATATCATGCCCTTCTATGCTAACATTAAAAGTGTTTAGACTTTAGAGAAGCATTTGTGAAAATAAAAAGACATAAACCGTATGTCAAGGGTTGACGTATGGGCGAGAACCTGAAATCCTATATATAGAAGTTATGCATCTTCCCATTAAGGAATGTGAAATAGATTAGAATTCTATTCCCATGATTGGATAACAATGGATTTTCTAAATTAAATCCAATTACACAATAATAGAGATATATACTTCGCCAACAATCAGGGGCATATACGTTTTCAAATTTCCAACATATAATTGACTTGTTACAAACAGAAAAATCCCAGAACAATACACTTGTTAGCTATTTCTCAATCATATCTAGACTTGAGAGTTGAGAGTTGAGAGTTGGGTGCTGCCGCTGTCCAGCCTATCTTCATCTTAATCTCTTCACCCTTTCTCCAAAGCCTTCTTTAGGTTGTCACCCAATGACCTATTTATGAAAGCTGAAGGGATGTTGATCTCATCTTTGTAACATGTTGTTCCACCTCCACTGCTGCTCTTCACACTTGTCATCAATGGCTCATATACTTGATGAGCCACTAAAACTGCTGCAGCTCCTGCCTTTTGTCCATTCCAAACCTTCAAAGTAAAGTAACAATCCACAAGTTCAAGAAAAGATAAACGATTCAGCAATATTTTGGAGCTTAACTGAATACCCTCAATTATAGGAAATTGATATGAGATTTCTCCCCATATGCTGACATAGGATCGTAATATATTATCACGCTTCTAAACTCGACATCCATGGTGACCTACTTTAGATTAGGTAGCCTTTTCCGCATGTGAGTTGGGCCGAGAATTGACTACCTTGATATCACTGATATGATAATCTTTGACAAAACTCAACCCCATAAACTGACTTATAAGATAAGGGGATCAAAGGCAATATCAACCCACATCAATTCTCATAGAAAACCAACGTGAAATCAACCCCTATATGTTGATATGGGATTGTAACAAATCCATAAATAAGTTCCGTGAATTGATCAACGCAATTAACATAGAGTCATTAATACCTAAGTTTTAAACACTGCATACAAATCACAAAATGGGATGGTTTTCAAGTTACCTCCACGATCAAGAAGCAGAACGGGGGGACGAGAAGATGAAGTAAAGGTGTTTGCACCATCAAAGGACATGCAACCCTTGGAGTTGTAGCCATTCGTGGGGTGAACAAGGGATCCTGTTATAGTCCGTGTACGGTTTGTACTTCCAAATTTTCCAATTGCGGCATCGTACAAAGCATGGAGATGGTCGGGGGGACTCGGGGGAGAGGACTTTGATGCTGTTCTTCTGTATAACGAATTGAGAGTAAACAGAGCCAAACAGTACCGTTGAGAGAAATGACATGGCTGTGAATTCTCTGATAATAGCCATTGCAATTTGGCTTCTTTCCACGCCTCAATTGGGCTGTTTGAGATTAATTGGGAAATTCTCATCACTTGGATTCCTTTAATATGAAAAAGGTCGAAGTTAATTGGAAGTTTGTGGCACTTTGACTGCGTGATTGACACTTCGAGTTGACCCATTCTGTATGTACGTGAGTTTTTCTTCACTCACTTACCTCTTGAGGGGTGTCAATGTTGGTGTACGATGTCTTGTATTCTGTCACAATTTAATCAAAGAGTATTGGTACAGGCGTCTCGACAGGTAGGACGACGGACCCGCTAGCAAGTTAGCTGGTCGTGGGGGTTGTAAGGGGTGTAATAGGCCCCCTTGCATAGCGAGGGTGTACGTCCCCACTTGAATTTTTTATGATGACAATTTTGTACTTTTCGGATTAAAGTTTTTTCGCTATATATTTGTAGTGAGGATTTCTTTCTCTATAATGCAAGCAATACTAAGAGGTGTGAAGACGAGCGTGTTGTAACCCTATTCTCCATTGATAGTGAAGCATGATCTCATCTCACCAAGGACGTAGGCAATATTGTCGAACCTCGTAAATCTGTGTGTATTGCTTGTTCATGTTTTTTCATTATCTTCTATATTGTTTTAGGGTTGCGTTTCTATAGTCAATCGGTTGATTTAGTTTGTGGTTCAATTTTGATTTGAATTGAGTCGATTTCAATGTGAGAATGGTGAAATCAAAATCAAATCAGTAAGAAAATTTAGGTTTTGGTTTTGATTCAGTTTCTTGTATCTCCTTGTTATTGGATTGGTTTCGGTTGTGGTCTCATTTGAGTTCAATTTATTATACAAAATCATAAATTTTTTAATTTTTTATGAGTTTTGGGCTGATATTGGTTTGATTTCGATTTTTGTGCGGTTCGATTTGGTTTTAAGGTGATAATATCTCAAATCGAAACCGATTCAATTAAGACTTCTTTTGTTTTGAATTATTCCATTTTGGTTCGATTCAATTGGTTTATTCAATTCGGTACAAATTTTGACCCCTTAGAGAGAGAGAGAGAGAATGTATTTTAGGTGGAGAGTGTTTGACGGGATGTAAGTCTACTATGGTTTCTTCCTAGGAATTTCCTGTACGTAAATTGTTTACATGAAATGTGTTAATGGGATGAATAAAAAAATAATTAATAAATTAATAATGGGACAGCCGGACAGCGTCACATACGCGGGATTTGATGACGTTGGTTGGCCCACGGTCCGTGTCCCTTAAAACATGCTAGGATAGGCTAACCATTGGAGCCAATGCATATTTGTTAACGAATAGATCATCGATTTGGATTGAGAAAGCGATTGATTTCGATTTTCTGCATAAAGGTTAGCATTAGGAACTAGTTCAGAAAGTGTATGCATACATGTTTAGAGAGAGAGAGAGAGAGAGAGAGAGAGAGAGAGAAGACTTTAACGGGTAACTCAAGTGAGGATATTTCTCTCTTCCACTTGCTGGCTGAGTCTATGAGAAACTAGTTCAGAAAGTGCATGCATACATGTATAGAGAGAGAGAGAGAGAGAGAGAGAGAGAGAGAGAGAGAGAGAGATTGACGGATCAGTCAAGGGAGGAGAGAGTGTTTCTTTAATGGGTCAGTCAAGTGAGGATATTTTTCTGTTTCAAAGTTCCACTTGCTCACTTTTGAGTGTTTGACGGGGTCAAATGTAAATTGTGAGAGAATATGAATGGGTCAATTTAGATTTTCACAAGGTTGGGCCTTAGTTTTCCATGTCAAATAGAGCCACTCAAAGAGGAAGTAGCTGAGGATGAACATGCAAACATATGAGAGAGAGAGAGAGAGAGAGAGAGAGAGAGAGAGAGAGAGAAATACCGTACCAATAGGGAAAAGGCTGGTCCAAGATGCCCAATCATGTATTTGCCTCTCTCTCCCATCCTAGTGAAATGAACCTGTGACGATGGCTATCCTCTTCTTTAGTGTCTACCATCGGTTAGCTTGTTTAGGCTGGATGGTACACCCCACCATTGCCCTAAACTAACAAATAGAGAAACTTTGGATTAGGTTTTACTAAAAAGATCGAAAGTTGATTTGAAATATTTTGGGCTCATAAGCAGGGCTCAACTTAAGTTTCTTAGCAGACCAAAGGCTCCGTTTAGTTGCAATGAAAATTTACAGGGAAGAGAAGTGAAATTTTCATACTTTAAAAGGAAATGTTTATAATCATTATTCCATGTGATTGTATAAGTTACTTAATTTTTTTACTATATTTAGTAATGATATATTTTACATGTAATTTTTATTTTACATGTTATAACAAAGGGTTTCCGATGCGAAGGAAAGTGAAATTTTATAACCAAATATAAAATAATTTGAAATTAATGTTAAAGTTACATGGGTAATTATTACATATATTTCTTTTTTAAATATGAAAATTTCACTTCCCTTCCCTTTAATTCTCCTTACAACCAAACATAATCAAAAGTCAAGAAACTAGTTCAAAAAAAAAAAGAAGAAAAAATGTAAATATGTCTTTATATATGCGTGTATATGCAAGAGGTTGTGTTGCAAGTCATGGTGTCAAAAGTTTAACAACTAGTCTAGTCAGTTGCAGACCAAGGAAGATGTTATGCACTTTGGTCCACCTAGTTAAACCGATATTTCTATTTACTCAATCAAAACCAACTAAATAATTATGTAAATATAATTTATAGAGATAAAATAAATAAAAGAGTTAGGATAGAGCATATACCTAAGAGGTTTGACTACAAAATAAAGGTTAGTATATTAGAAAATAAATAAAAGAAATGTATAGAAAAAAAAAAGATAAAAACCCTACCAAGGTTATTCCCTCTCTTTTTATGTACGTTCGTGAGCTTACATTACATATAACTAGTGGGCAGCGTGACAAAACAATGGTGTCATCGGATTCAGGTTTGTCCCCCGCCAGGTTGATGATTGGGCCTTCGAAGCCCAGGGCTCAAGTGGGCGACGAGGGCGCCAAAACCAAAAGAAAATTCGAAAGGGTTTAGCGCCATTTATAACCTATCTGTTTCTCGTTTTTTATTCGAAACGACACAGCCACATTAGGGATCTGGGGGTTCATTCATTTTAATGGTTTCAAAGGAAAATCTCAGGCAAATTGCAACGATCAGCTGAAGCCAGAAGTTGTGGATAATCACGATTGGGAAGGTCAGTCCAATCTTCTTCCACCTTTTCCCCTGCTATTCTTTTCTGATAATTTGATTTGGAGAAGGAAGCATGGAACATTATTGTATTAGTTTCTTATGGTAAATTAAAAATTTGCTAATTCAACATGAGTATAACACAAACCACACAATAGAGAACCCATCTTCTCTTCTGCGCTAGGCATCAGAGCGTGACAAGACCCTCAAAATAGACGGTGGTCACCAGCAATTTCAGGTAAATCCGATTCTCTCAATCTCTCTGTTACTCAATGTTCGCTCTGGACGTCTTCTTGGTAATGTAGAGATAGAACCCTGAAACCGAAACCGATCGTCCCCATTGTAACCCTGAAACCCATCGCAACCCAACTGATCGTCCCCATCGCAACCTGAAACCAATTGTTCAGTTAAAAGCGTCATGAAGTTGGGGAAGAGAGAATTTTTGTTTCCTCTCGCTCTAGGTTCGATTTAGATTATAGCAGGTCCTATGAATTTGTTGTGTGAGACTATATGGCTTAATAATTGGTACTTGGGGTTATAAGTGTTGTCAATGGCATGAAACCATTTTGAGAATTATTGGAATGATTCTAATGCAGAGTTTCTTGTTCCTGTTGGGATGAGAACTTCTGAGTGCATGGGCTTCTAATGTGAATTGTACGTTACTCTGTTGGAGCAACTTTCAGTTTATGGAACAATTTTAATGCAACATAGCAGCATGATTGCAGAGTGTATTCTGCAAATTGTAACAATCTTCTTCTTCTTCTTCTTTTTTTTTTTTTTTTTTTTTTTTTTTTTTTTTGGTAGAATTTATTATAAACATTAGCAATCAAAGGGCTTTTCATTATGGCCACTTGTTTTTCAAACCTCATTCCGAAAGTAGCAGTTTCTGAAAGTAGCGGAAAGTGGGAAATAGCAATCAAACTGAAAGTAGCCTAAACATTTTATTTGGTTTTGAGGAGTTATTGGATATGATTGAGTTAATTTGGAGGGGAAAAAAGAGATGAAGATGGATTTGTTAGTCATTCAGTGGAATATAGGATGGGGTTATGGAGGTAATGTGGCAGCTCTTAATTGTGAAGCTGAAGGGGAATCTCTAAGTTCTGTAGAGAGATGGAACCTTGGATAAATTTTTTGTCTGATAATGGTATCTAGAAAGTAACAGTGGGGCTGAGTTGTGCCACCGGTCACTTTCCTTGAGATTGTAGATGCCTCCTATGGTGCAAATTGGGTCTTTGCGAATCGATCTCCAAGATGGAACAGCCCCTCTAGGCCTGTCCAGTACATGTTGAACTCAATTACTGGACCACGTCGGGACTCTAAGAGTTGTGCTTGACAAATCAAAAGAGGAGACTTCAAAACTTGTAAAATAGTTAAAGGAAGGAACAAAACTAAAAAGAGAGTTGGAGATAGTGACAGAGAGCAAGAGAGTACTTGTAAAGTCTATCTTAAAAGGCATGGATGTCCTCTAATTATGGTGTATAGGTGCCTCTTGGACATGCCTGTCTAAGAGAGTCCAAGAGATGTGTCTCCCAAACTGATTTTTCAGAAGAAAAAAAATCCGTTGCTGGTCAACCATCTCCTCCCGATGGTTTGAACAATGCTCTCGGGAAACTTTGTCCGGCCTTCAGCTGGAAGATGAGTCGTCAACTGCGTACCTTCCACAAACAAAAAACATGCATTAAGCATCCAAACTTATGGGAGACATTGTGTATAATAAAACCATAAAAGAAAGGAGGTGTTTTGACTCTTAAATTCATTTCAAGTACAACAATGATGCTATTATTCTAGGTAAATATGTTGTGGGATCACCAATCATGTGATATTCTGAATCTAGCCTCACCTATAAACTGATGCCCTGATTAGATTTTAGCACAGGAAGATCTCAGTTGCAACTCTTCCACAATGCTAACGAAAAAAGTCATTAATCCCCTAAATCTTACTTACATAGTTACACCCTTTGTGAAATTATAAGGGTCAATAGTCTTTGTACAATTGATCCACTAATTTTTAAGTAATCTACTTGTATGAGGATTGTATCCCAGATCAAGGAAGATAACAATATAGACCTTAGCTTCAGCAGGACAGATCCAGGACTAAATTTGGATGAGATGCCAATTTCTATGTAATAACATGTTTTTCATTATTTTTCTTTACACAAGTTAGTGTGCGTAGTTTTTAGCAGGGAGGGTTGGGTTCCTCTCCAGTTTAGTATACCCCAAAAGTTAGTTTTAATTTTATGAAGTAAGCTTGCCTCACTTTTCTGAATCTTATGATTTTCATCCATGCATTCAGAACATATTTGGAATGGCTTCTGTTGGGACTTTAGAGTCTTCCATAGCTGGAGCATTCTAAAATTTTCTTCAAGCTATACAACAAATATTTATGGTGTTCTCAAGGTGGGTTCTTGGGGAGGGGGGGGGGTTGTTGGGGGCCTGAGTGGGGAAAATTCACTTATTTAATAGCTCTCAGAGTAAGTAAATTATAATTTAAGCACCAATTTTAATTTCTTATCTGTTTGTGTGAATTTTACGGCTAAACAAGCTCTAATGTGATCCTTGATTATCCGTGCAGGCATGCTTGTGCAAGAAAGAAATTGGAGTTCTATTTGTTTCACAGGTTTCCACATTTTGGAGAAGATAGACATTTCAGTTATGCTTTGATATGTTTGCTTAGCAAAATAGAACGAAGAAGGAAGAGTAATTGTCTGATTTTGTATAATAATGGCTCATTATTATAACATTGACGACATTATCATGGAGGAGGAGGTTATTGCCTATGCATTTTCATGCTGATTTTGTTATCTGAAACCCTAAGAAGTTTCCCTATTCTGATTCCCTACTTTCACTTACTCGCAGATCATCTCGGTTGTTTTCCAAGTGGCTGCTAATGGAGTTGGACTCCTTGATCCCAGTGCAGAAACAAACAGTGTATGTTTCTTTGGAAAGCTTGATTTTATGCAAACTAATTGTGTTTTAATGGTTTGCTTGACTGTCCTAGACAGGTTGAACAAGGTTCAAAGGTAGAGCTACCATTCTGGCTAGCCCATGAGTTGCACCTTAGACAGGCAGTTGCTATGAATGTGCTTGCTTGCTTCAATCAAAAGTAAGTCGTGTAGTGCCTCTAATTGAATTTTGATATAAAAGAAATAGTTATTACTTGCATCAGTGCTGGATGACAAGAAGAAACACCGTCTCGTATCAGCATTGTTTAGCATACTACTCTGACCTGCTGGGACCGGCTGTTTGATTACCTGATTTTATTCTCCTAAGTCCTAACCGTTAGTATGTAAATATTTTTTTCCTTCTGCTTCTGCATCTTAATCTTCCAACCATAGAAAAGAAACCCTGTCCAGATCAACTTTAGGCCTATTGTAAATTATAAGGTTGTGCCTATAAATTGGTTGGGTCCTGACTCCCTCTCAGTGGTGCCCTGCGTTTTGTTAAGATATCTAGAACAGGTTTTCCCAACACTGATGCATATTTTTCTGGATAGATAATGAATTAGTTCTTATATTGTCCAATCATTAATTTGTTTTTGTAACTGCTAGAACAAGGAAGGAAGTCCAGGCTGATGCTGCATGTGTTGATCTCAGGAATAGGTGCCCCTACTTCTATGAATTAGGATGCAAGATTGCACCCCTGTAAGTTCCCTTCCCTCAGAATTTCTCATGTGCATATTTAAGTTGTTAAAGACATACTGAAACATATTTGTCTGACAGAAGAAACTTATATGCCCTTTTTAACTCTAAGAGTAGTTCCATTTGTGCAATTATCATTTTGTTGTCCACTACGAGGCATTTGTTATTGCATTCATGGTAGACCAATGGCATCCAATGCCCTTTGTATTTATGCATAGAGAATTCAGGCATTCCATTTTTTGTTCTAAATGTAATGTATATCATACCTTGCTCCATTCTTTTTAGTGGTGCCTCTTCTTTTTTTTCTTTTTTTCTTTTTTTTTTTGGTGAGAAAAGGTAATGTGTATTGCCATAGTGAGTATCCAAAAAAAGTCCTGTAGAAAATCAACCAGGATGCTATATAAAGTGGTGCCATTTAATGGCAAATAGATCAGAAAATTAACCCAAGATGCTGGTCAAGTGGATGCTCTGACCAACTGAATCATGCACTTCTGATTGGAGTTGGAACAATTTTCTTGGCCATCCTTATCAATCCAATTAGGCAGACGTGAATTCGGTTAGCTTTCAAGCTTTAGAATAGGGCTTACAACAGAAACAAAAGAAAGATAGATTAGATTCAATATCAGATCTGAAGGAATAGAAAAAGGATATGTTATAATCAGAGACTAGCTTGTAATAGATGATCTGTCAGTCTTTGCTGCAACAGTGGAATATTGAGGCTGAACAGAGGATATTGAAGGGGATTTGATAGAGAGTAACAGGGAAGAATTGAAGGGGAGAGAGAAGAGGGAAAGAACTGTTATGTCTATGGAACCGCAAGGGTATTATTTTCAGAAACTCTGGTAATCAGTTTTAATTGTTTTAGTCTTTATTGTTTAGCCTAATTAGTCTTCTACTACCACAAGGACTGAAGAGTATCTTTGTCCTTGAAGGATTGTACTGGTTCACCATAATACAATGTGGTGAGGGTGACTGTCGCATGTATGGACTGTTACTCTTTCTTGCGGCAGTCTCTTCTCACCTTTCTTCCCCACATATTTTCTCTTCTTCTACATTGTTAGTTCTGGTTTACTGTGTCTGATTGTTTCAAGAATGAATCACAATTTGGGGGGATGAGAGTAGATAGAAGTGGGTGCACATCGCAAACACACATCACTCACTGTATATAACTTTTCACTCACTTATTGGATAATTTGAATTAAATTTTTGAATTATAAAAAGACCCAGCAGCATTGCATTGTTTTGTTCTGAGTTTCCTCTTTCTTAATGTGGGTCTGGTGTGGATTCTGGTATTTTAGGTTGATTCAGGATATCTAGTACCTTCATTTAATTATTTCACTTCAAAGGTGGATACTTTAAAGGCATGCTCTGGGGTTTTTTTTTTTTTTTAAATGGAAGGTGTTGGATGGGGTGTTGAACAGTTGGTCAAATGAGTACCTAACTGTTCAGAACAGTTGCCTATTGACCATTGAGTCTTCCTCTTAAGTACATAAAAGGTGATGGCCAGACGAGGAATATAGTATTTTTTTTTTTTACTTTGATTGTACGCTTCTCTCTCTTTCACACACACACAAGCATGAGTTCTGTTTTCACATCTCTAAATCTTCTGGACATGCATCATTTTATGAGCATTTTGGCTGGAGACTGGAATTACCAATGCATGCTAGTGGGTGCTTGGTGGCTGTTGAATCTTGGACATCAATTCACTACAAACCCTGTTGTACTGGAAACAGGTGAAATATAAGTTTATGGATAGTGCTTTTGCCAGTGGCATGCCTTAATGGTTCATTCTCCAAGTTATTTCTTTCTTTTTCATAGGCTAACTTTACCCTGATATAGAGTTGAGTGGTGAAACAGGACTCGTGTGGTTGAGATTAATTTAAATAATCACTGTATTTTTCAATTCATTTGTGTCCTCTGATAGTATCTGTTGCAAGTGAAATACTGGTTCTAAAGAAATTCTTTTTCAATGGTTAGGGTTGGTGATAGAACCATAGGGTCCTTCCTCCTCTATACATTTTCCACTAGGTATAAGGACGTTTTGAGCAAGGCCCATAGTGCAGCATTTTCGGTGGCTCCCAAGTTTTTGACTCTTCTTACAAAAGAAGAAACCCATTGTGAGATTTCAACACATTTGATTCGTTCTTTCTTTTTCTTTTTCTCTTCATAATGGATTATTAGTGAACCATTGAAATCATTGCTGTGCCTTTTGAAGTGTATGAAGCAGCTCAATCTTCAATGGCAGCATTCAAGAAATGGCGGATAGGTGGGCCCAGATTTGAAAGGGCATCCATTCTTGGAATAAAGAGGAAACCTGCTAATTAAATGCAAGCTGTGGCTGCCATGCTATCTCAATCCCTTCAAGAAGAAGTCATGGCGAAATAGGTATCCTAGATGTGATATTCGGAGTGAAATTAATTAGTTTATCCAGTTGCCTTAACAGCATTCATTTGTCTCATCCAGTGTAAGATATGGCAATGGAAAATAACAACATCAATAATAATAATAATACAAACTTGATAGTGCTTTGGTTGTATGTTTTATCTTGTTTGTTTTTCCTTTTCCACATTTATTCCCCTTATTTTTTGTTGCTGAGTGCATGGTCCTAGTGTACGGTATCAGTACTGGTATTAGTTGTTGCTGATAGCATAATGGATCATTGTATCGGGTCGAAATCAGCTAAAAAGAATTGCCTTTGACTGATACCACTGATACAAATGGGCCATTACCGATGCCTAGAACCGGTTGAGTGAGTAATTTTCCCTTCTTTGGTGATCTTGTTACTTCTCATAAAATAATTATGGTTTGTAGTAAGGACTAAGGAGTAGAAAATTTGACATTTTTTTCATCTAGAGCATTTTAGCAATCAGATCATTCGTAGTGGAAGTGGTTTTTACTTGTCTATCCAATGTGTGGAATTGCTCATTACCCTATACAAGTGGTACTACAGTAATTTCACTTCCGTTTCAAGCATCTGTTCATTCTGCCAGTGCAAGTTGTTCTCTGGAGAAGAATTGGATGAAGGACTACTCCCCATTGTGTAGTTAATTTCTTGCCTTTGGATGACAGCTTTCTATATGCTGCAGGTGATAACCCTATATTTTGGATCATAGTATATTAAATTAATCTCTCTAATTCAGTGTAAATGAATCTCCGACCTCATTTAACATGGTTGATGGGTACTATGAAAGGAACAGTCATGACATTATTCCTAGATCTCAGAGCGTCACCATGGAGGTTGAACTGGGGACATTATGTGCTCGCTTCTATACATACTGGCTCTATGGGGGCAAAAGTAAGGAAAGAACCAGTAGTTAAAGACAGAACTAAGGTGCTTTTTCTTTTTTGGTATAGAGCTGAGGTGATCATGAGTCATGACATTGAGATTGTACCAGCAAACATCAGGGAGATTTAATGCTGTGTTTGGTATGCATTCTAAGAAATCATACGAAATACAGATTTAATTTCAAAAATTTCATTATACAATTCTAAATATTTTTAAGATATATCTATGTAGTTCATTCTTTTTAACCACGAAACAGAGTTGAGATCTATAGGAGGTGGGGTTTCTAGAAGCCATGAAAAGTTGAGGTTGAGAAGTTGAGATGATAAAATATATGTTAAATATATAATGGATTCAGATGTATAAGATCATGGATAGAAAACTTAATACTGCGTTTGATATTTTATTTATTTATTTAAAAAAAAATTGGGAAGGAAAAATTGGACTAAAGGAAAAACTGAAATGCATCAATGTTTGGATTGGATATGTTGATGTTAAAGAGATTGTTCATGGACCTGTGGGCCAAACAAACCATAAAGACATTCAAAAGAACTAGTGATAGTTCAAAGGGCACGAGGTGACTGTTTTAAATAAATAATTGTTCCATTTTCTTTGAGTTATTCCATGTTTTTCCAATGCTCCACCCATCCAGCTTTGCCTGTTTTAGTATAAGAAAGAGGCTTCTCGCACTGGCCTTAATAGTTTTTCCTGTTAGTAAAAAATTAGTAGATATGAGACACATTTCCCATTATGAAAGATACACAATGCCTAGCCTGAGGTATTATTGATTTCATCATATATGTTTGCATGGACTAAAATAGGAAAATTTAGAATGGGATAACAAGGGATAGTAGAATTATAATGGGTAGATATCACTTGTTATGTAGGATGGCACAACGGAGCTATACACTGTTTGATACTATTTCTTAAAATGCATTATCGATCTAGAATGTATTTCAAGAATGCAACCAAACACAACCAAAAGAGGATATTGAAAATATGGCAACATTACCAATTAGATGAATTACTTGATCTCCTATGTTTATTTATATAAAAAATTAAAGATTATATTACATAATTTTATGTAGCAAAATTGATACAACAACAACATTCAAACACCTTATCCCAACTTAATGGGGTCGACTATATGGAGATTCTGAGTAAAGATGAGTGCGATGATCTATGCAAAAAGATTGATGGGTTATGGCTAATTATAATAGGTGCCAGCTGTTAACCTGACGCACCACTACAAATCATCCACGGGCTTATAACGACAAACTATAACAAGGTACTGACTGTCTACCTGAAAAGTTGACATAACATTAAATAGAGAGCGGACCAATTTTGATACTGGTCAATCCTTACTAAATTTCTAGGGTTAAGGTATATTTGGACATTAGAATCTGACATCTGCCAGTGTGGGAAGTTTAAAAGGAGGAGTGTTATAAGCTTTGGATGGAAACATTTATAAACTTGGCTGATTCTCCATCTTTTTTGACTTTGTCCCCTTTATTGTTCTATTAAATTACAGAAAACGCTCGGCTTGCTAGCTTATGCGTTGTAGCTAGCAGGCTATGTGTCTATCTCTCCCTTCCCTTCTTTAAAATGAGCCCATGCTCCTCTTCTATGTTGTCTTGTTTCGCACCTCCGTCGGTGTCACCAGTAACTTATCACACCAGGTAGTGGGCCTATCTCATTCATCCACACACTGATCACATTGTGTAATTCAAAATAAATAAATAAATAAAAAGAAACTTGTTCAATAACTTATCACACCAGGTAGTGGGCCTATCTCATTCATCCACACACTGATCACATTGTGTAATTCAAAATAAATAAATAAATAAAAAGAAACTTGTTCAATAACTTATCACACCAGGTAGTGGGCCTATCTCATTCATCCACACACTGATCACATTGTGTAATTCAAAATAAATAAATAAATAAAAAGAAACTTGTTCAATGATCCTCCTTGCAGATGTAGAGGTCATGCAATTTGGCAACGATCCCCCTCCTGAAAAGTAAATGCTAATGCTTTAGCACAAAAATCCTTTACAGGGAGATAGTGAGTGATAGTGAGCATCCAACTATTGCAGTGGATGCCAGAACCCTTTCAACTGTTTGAATCCTCACTGCCAGCCTCAGTGGATTTGAGTCCAATGCTTTATAAAGCACAAGCACAAAGCAGTGAAAGTACATGGAATCCAAAAATAAAATAGAAGAAGAAAGAGGAATACCTTACCAATGGAGAAAAAATAAGGAAGAAGAGGAAAATTTAACCCATAAAGTTCCCAAAATTAAAGTACCCAAATGGAATACCATTTCGAAGAGAATTCCAAATACCAGTGGACAAATAAAGGAAAGCAATAAACCCCTGCTCCCGCCATCCCGCCATCCCACGCCGAATCCCTTAGTTTTCTGACAAAACAGTTCATCTTCTTATCGTTTCTGCGTACTTATCCTCCTTCATCCTTCCTTCTGCAGTTGAAATGGAAGAAATTGTCGAACTAACGAAAACTTATCTACATCAGTGAGAGAGAGACAGAGACAGAGAGACAGAGAGACAGAGATGGAGATGGAGCAGCTCTTGGACATGGGTTTCCCGCAAGAGCTGGCTTCTCAAGCTTTAGCAGCAACCGGAGGCAAATCCACTGTCAAAGCCACCGAATGGATCCTCAGCCACAAACCCAACCCTAACCCTAACCCTAACCCTTCTCCTTCTCCTTCCCTTTCCCTTTCCCCTTCACCTTCACCTTCCCCTTCCCCTTCCCCTTCCCCTTCCCCTTCCCAACCCAAACTTGATCGTTTCTTGCAGTCTAAAACTTCGTCCCCTAGAATCCGATCCAATGAAGCGGACCCCACTCCTGAAAAAATCGCACCTGTTGAAAAGGAATCTGAGTGCGAAGAATCTCTCCCCAAGCGTCCCAAGTTCTGGATATGGCCGAACTCTTCAGCTTCTCAGCACTCACCTGCAGAGAAACCCCATGAGCCCTTATCTGAGCGAATGCGCCCTCGCACCATCGATGAGGTCGTTGGACAAGACCATCTTCTGGGCAAGAATTCAGTTCTTCGATCGGCCTTGAACTGTGATCGTTTGCCTTCCATTGTGCTCTGGGGATCCCCTGGTACTGGTAAGACCTCAATCGCTAAAGCCATTGCCAATTCTGCTTCTGTTTCGTATCATTTCGTTTCTTTGTCCGCTGTAACTGCTGGGGTCAAGGACGTTAGGGACGCCGTTGAGGATGCTAGGAAAATGAAGAAGAAGAACAAAAGAACTGTTTTGTTTGTTGATGAGGTTCATAGGTTTAACAAATCTCAGCAAGACTCGTTCTTGCCTGTAATTGAAGATGGGACTGTTGTGTTCATAGGCGCAACCACTGAAAACCCATCCTTTCACCTGATTACACCGTTGCTCTCAAGGAGTAGGGTTCTTACGCTTAATCCACTGCAGCCCAGCCACATAGCTGGGTTGCTCAAGCGAGCAGTTGATGATGCTCAGAAGGGTTTGGCTCGAAGCGTGGGGGTTAGTGTCAAGGTGGATGACGAAGCCATTGTTTTTCTCTCTATGAATTGCGATGGGGATGCTCGTGTTGCCTTGAATGCGTTGGAGATATCTGCTACATCTGCTGCAGCTCGAATTCGGACAAGCCATCGAAAAGTCCCCAGTGTGAATGATCCCTCAACTTCTCAGTTTAAGATGTTTGAGGTTCCATCTTCAAGTGCAAACGTGGCAGCCAATCACAGTGAAAATGCCAATTCTTCAGGAAATGAGGGAAATGGGGTTGGTTTAGATTTAGCCATTGTCACCATTGATGATGCCAAGGAAGCTCTCCAGTGTAAGCACCTGCTTTATGACAGGGCAGGGGAAGAACACTATAACCTCATCAGTGCTCTCCATAAATCAATGAGGGGAAGCGATGCTGATGCTGCAATCTACTGGTTGGCAAGAATGTTGGAAGGAGGGGAATTGCCACTTTACATTGCCAGAAGACTAGTAAGGTTTGCAAGTGAGGATGTGGGATTGGCTGATCCATTGGCACTCAACCAAGCTGTTGCTTGCTACCAGGCTTGTCATTTCATTGGCATGCCTGAGTGCAATGTGATTCTTGCACAATGTGTGGCCTACCTATCTCTTGCTCCCAAGTCTGTGGCTGTTTACAAGGCAATTGGAGCTGCACAACAATTGGTGAGAGACTCAGGGGGACAGAATGAGGGTGTCCCTCTTCATCTGAGGAATGCACCAACAAATCTAATGAAGGAACTTGGGTATGGAAAGGGTTATCTTTACCCTCCTGATCACCCTTCATCTTCAAAATCACAGACTTATATGCCATCCTCACTACAGGGTTACAAATTTCTGGACTGGCCTACTGACAACAATGGTAGATGAGAGAGAGCCTCACTCAGTTGAAGCTTTGACATTTACCTTTTATTTTTTGGGAAGTTGGGGGGG
>NC_056567.1:384622-409163 GCF_013358625.1 Macadamia integrifolia | reverse complement strand
GACGACATCAGAATTTCACTGTTATGTATATACCTCAGACAACCTCAGAGTTGTCCACTCGCCCCAGGTTGCGAGTATCGATTTCAAATCTCAATAGAAAGAATGCTTCCAGTTAACTCTGCATTGGTTTTGCCCATATAATGCATAATCACGGCTTCCAAGTTGTCTAAAATGATGCATGGAAGTACCTATTGATTACTTCATAATGAAGTTGGAGATCCAAATATATACTAGAAAGACATGCATAAAAATGCACTAAACTACTTGCTCATTTTCCCATTAGATTGCACTGGGTAGTAAATACATAAAAACAAAAGTTGCTTCTTCTCGCGGTTAACAACTGCACTGTTTTCTGCTTCTGTTGCGGAAAACTGTCCCTCCCCCCCCCCCCCCCCCCCTCCCCCTCCAAAAAAACTGTTTGAAGCAGAAACATAAGAATATCAAAACAAGCCCCTGTGATTGAAAAATTGAACCCCAGTAGCCAGACCAAAAGATGGTTAGCTTTTCTCATGAAGAAGATGACAAACACTGAGACCTACAATTTCTGACTAGAGAAGAAATGCCACCCCTAAACACTCAAGGAGCTCAGAGAAAATCTTTGAACTTGCACCATAACACACAACCACTTGGCAACCTCAAAAACCAATCCAAGAAGCTCAAACTGAAAAAAATCAAGTACAAATTGTTAAGATCAAACAAAATTAGGACTCCTGAAGGCCCTGCCGCATGCCGAAGGAACCATGTGCAGAAACAGAGACCATAATAAACCAATGAGATTCAACTTATAAAATCTAATACGATGGCCAATGGAGGGGCCTCCAAATGCACTTGAACCTATCAAACCCAATATGATGATGATTCCTGGAAGCTTTGCAAGTTGCAACTTGGTCAATGAATCCAAATAAAACCTTTTCTCTTTTGGGTTGTTTTAAATGTAAATAGATCAGAGTCATCATCAATAACCCATTGAATCCAAAATTGAACAAAAGAAACAACCATTTTCTTCTCACTAACAAGTACTATCCATGAAGTTGGGTCCCCAGGAGCTTTCCACTCTGGGTAGGGTTTTGCATTCTACTGAATAGCCAAGATTCGCAAACTTGCAGATAACAAAAAGCACTACAAAAGCTTCAGTCCACCTGTGACATCATCAACCACTTCTGCAGGTCCCAGAATAGCCATCACTGTCCGGGAATTTGGTGCAATCTGTGTCCTCCCAGCATCAACAGTAACATGAGTTGGTAACTTGAGTGATTTTGCCCTTTTCTGCAAAACCAGCAGCTCTTCCTCACTTTCAATTTTCAAAACTACCTTAACTTGCCCACACATCTCCCACCTGTTCAGAGCTTTTGGCGCTTTGCGAAAGAGCCTCCTGTAGAGACCCAAAGTTGCATGACTGCATTGGGCACCAATCTTTCCTTTACCCATCTTCAAGTCACTCCTCACAACCAATACCATCTTGAAGTCTTCAACAATATCAGCAAGCTTTTCAATTTCTAGAGATTCAGCCACAGCAGCTGCAGCATTTTCTGTAGCAGAGACAATGAATCGAGTGGTGCGGCGAGTTGCAATTAGGTAACCCAAAGCAAGGCAGCATGCCCCGATAAAGAAGGCACTAATCCATGACAGATCCATCAACGAAACAAAATTCCTTATGTACCTATATAGGGCATGTAATGTTAATCATTAATCAGATCTCAGATAAGAGAATGAAAGTTGAGAACACACCTTCCCAGGGTTCCAGTCCAGTCGTCTTATCTTCTGATGATCTGAAAATGAGAGAGCTTGCTTTTAGCACTTGCTAGTGACGTAGGGGCAAAGCTTTCTTGAGGGTGGAGAACTCAGTTTACCCATTGCTCAGGAGGATTAGAAGATGTATCAATCCAGTATTGTTTGTCTAGACTTTCCCTCTCTCCAACTAAACCCTCAACCCCTTTGAACATTCCAACAAAGATCAGATAGAGAGAAAGAGAGAGAGGGTGAGAAGCTCCACTCTGGAGATGTATGGTGAACTGATAAGCAAAAGAAATGATCAATCACAATGGTGTCGTTTACTCTGATCTTAGAGATGAAAAGCAAGACCTGAGGATGATAATCCAGTAACGAATATCAGGTTTTGTCTCTTTTTTGCTCATGAGATATAAGGGCCAATGTAGTTCGTCAAGGATAGCTTAGTTGACAAATTTGGATTCGGGAGTAACTCAGAATGTAAAAATTTGAAATACTTCATTTGAAAATTTAAGAGTTTAGCAAAAAAAAAAAAATTTGTGATATAGAAGAAAAAAAAAACCGATTTGGAGTAATTCAGGAATTATTCATTTGCCTTTCAAAACTTAGATGTTGATTTTAATAATTTCTGTACCCAATTTCACATTATCAATCAATGCCATATTTTTCTACCCCACCCCCTCCAAAAAAAAAGAAGAAGAAAAAAGTCATAATAACAGAGAGGGAGCATGTGCATCGGTCCATTACAAGAATAGCATATCACAAGTAAATTAGCAAGAATAACACATCATCATTATCTAACCTGCAGAAGCAAATCCCTTGACTAAAAAAAAAAATTGAAAAAGTCATAATAACAGAGAGGGAGCATGTACATCTGTCCATTACAAGAATAGTATATCACAAGTAAATTAGCAAGAATAGCACATCATCATTATCTAACCTGCAGAAGCAAATCCCTCTAACAAAAAAACAATGTCCATAACAAAAAACATCAGTTCATAAACCAAAAAGGGGGAAAGATCTCAAAAAGAATCATAAAGATACAGGGGAAACTTGTGCACAAATTCTAAAACAGTGTTAATAAAATTCAGAGTTTAACTTAATCTGATTGAGATGTTATTCTCTATTTTAGCATTTCATAATACATTTCATAAATCGATGAAGCTATGAACCAGAACAAAGTTGTCATTTTTAGGTAAAGCTAAGTAACTAATAGTCTAACGCATTAGCCATGGCTCCACTACTCCGGATAGTGAAAACGGCCAAATCTAAAACATCTAACACCCTCGTTCTTACCATCTAAAGACAATATCTCATTAAACGGAGAAAGAATAACACTGAAACGATAGAGATAACTGATTGTTTACAGTTTCTAAAACCAGAAACAAATATTGGGAATCAATGTACCTGCACAAAGTCCGCCAGAAATAGAGACTCAGAATGTAGTTCTCTGGAAGATTTCAAACAATCACACACACAGACACAGAGAAAGAGGCCCACCTAAGCTTGAACGGCATTGCCGGATTCAATATCTCAGTTAGCCAGTTAGGGCACTTAAAAGGAAGACGAGGAGGGAAGGCCGTAATAACTTCTCTCGTTCTCTTTTGAAGAGGGCAAAGTATCCTATAAAATGAGAAACATCTCCAATGACAAAGTGACAGATAGAACGATAATTTATCAATTGAGGAAAGAGAGTGTCATAGACTTTCTGTTTTTTGTGAGAAAATAGGAATATCACATAGAGACACCACTTTTTTTATGAAAATTGATTGAAATTCATGATTTGAAAGGTTTCTTTCTTGATAAAAGATTTAAAAGATTAATGTGACAATTTTTATTAGATCTCTACGCATGATGTGGATTAAACATGTTAAGGTAATTTTTAATGTTTTTTTAATGGATAATTTGTTTTCTGTCCCAGATTGCCCCTTGCGCCCAAACGCATAGATACGTCAACCCAAGAGGGGTAGGAGTTTGATGGTCATTTTATGTCCCAATATCTATGATGCTCTGTCGCTCCCAAACAAAAAACTATCTTTTTCTTTTTTAAATATATAAGTTGTTAAAACTCATGTTGGTCTAAACTCTTAAATTTGACAATGGAGAGAGGGGTCTTGTGATCCCCTAATCTGCAAAATTTTAGCCCCCATTTGTATTGTCAATATTGCCACATAGCAATTATAAATGGGCATGTTGATTAGACTAAGCTAGGTGATTTCCAAAAGTTCCTTTCTTAGGGCTAAAGACCCATACAACACTTTTTCTTTTCTGGTGAAAATCATACAAGTGTAACATTCATTGTATTGTCATGATCTAGTTCTAGCGCTTTATTAGCTTTAATTTTAATGAAGTTTTTTCTTCTCGATAGAAATATATATATATATATATATAACTCAACCATATGACCTATCCTGAATCAGAAAATAGACATTTCAAAATGCGTCCATATGACCTAATTTGGATTTTCTTTTGTTTTTTTCCCCCACAATACAGTAGTAATATGTTGTATTTACACCATTTTTCTTTTTTTTGGGTTTAACACACCATTATAATTCATTTCACTATTAGATAGAGAAAGAGTCCCTTAGATAGGCCACTTGTCAAAATTGATGGATGTCTATCTCAATCATATATTTGCCACGAGTGATTTTTACTTTATTTTATTTTATTTTATTTTATTTTATTTTATTTTATGATTTACTTTGTTTTTCAAGCCTTTTCCATAGCTTTTATTTTGCAAATGGTAATGTTTAATTATATTAATAAAAAAGGAAAAGATTGGATATGCCGCTGATATCAAGTATAGTAGCACCCATTGTGTCTATCTCTCTCTTTCCTTTTTCCTAAAATGACCCTCATATTCTTCCTGAATGGTACTCCATCATGTGATCCTATTGGTGCCATCCACTAGCATACTTGATATCGGCAACATACCTATCCTTATAGTAAAAAGATAATGTGAAAATCATGCCCAAGAAAAGAAATTTGAGGTTGTTTGACACCATCTTGTGACCCCGAATTTAAATAAAAACCCAAAATAACAAGAGAGGGCAAGTAAGCCCTTCTCCCCTATGTACCAACTTTGAGTATAACTTGATTCTGCTATATATCAAATCAAAATAATTAAAGACAAATGGTTGAAAGCTACTAATCTTGAAAAACTTTGGCCCTAATCAGTTCTTGAATGGCAAGACAATTTCTTTTCAAAATTCCCATCTCCACAATTTATTCATTATAATTTTCACGACCCTATCAGTGAATTAAAATGCCTCTCTTCTGATAGGCTACTTGCACCCAGAAAAATTGCATGATTACTAAGGGGCTGGCTTCTCGGTGTAGGTACTAAACAAGAGTACAGCAACCACCCAAAAGGTCAGATCCATTCCTTAGGGTTGATGCAGGCATCTAATAATTTCCATTCTTCACTTCCCTCTTCTGGTTTCTGCAAACAAAGATAATCTATTAGTTAACAACTCAGCTTTACCATACATGACTGATCAATTTATGAAACTTACATGGTCATATTCCCATCGTGCCGTAAGTGGGAGAGAAACAAGAATACTCTCAATACGGCCCCCTGTCTTAAGTCCAAATGTCGTACCTCGATCATAAACCTTCACATTTCACAAAACAAATGGTCAATTTGACTTACCATAAGAAAGTACAACTGGTGCATCACACCAAACATGGTAGCTATACCAAGTTGAATTCCACATAGCGTCCCCTTCGTAATTGCTGCCATTCCTTATGCCGATCTGTAAATGGCATATCCTTCCGTCGCTCAATAATTGGTATGTATGCAGAAACTACAGAATTTGCACATTCTGCAACAAGAAATTGGGTTATTGATGTTAAGTAGATAGCACATACAGAGAAACATCTGGTACAATTGTCCGAGCAATTACCAGATGCAAAGGAAAGAAGCATCTCTTGATCATAGTCATTAAGATCATCAAAAAATATTCCTCCAAGGCCACGTCTTTCACCTCGGTGCTGCAGGAATTACCAATTAACATTAGTAAATATTGTCCAGATAAACCCTTTACTTTTTTTCTTCTTTTTTTTTTTTGGGGGGGGGGGGGGTTGCCAGCTGCTCCTCTGCTACGGAAATATGAGCCTTTCCAGTTACCTTGCTCATTTCAGTCACACAACATGATGGCTGGTCATTCAGGTATTGGATAGATAGGGAGTTCCCAACAACTCAGCCTTTTCCCAACTAAATGGGGAATTTGGTGGTTAATCTGAACTAATCGCCCATCATATATACTCCAATACATAATGATGTCAGATTAGACTGAAACATAACCCATGATTAGATAGTAATGTAGACAAGATGTCCACAAAGTCTGTGTGGCACTGCCATGTGGCAGAAAGCAAAGCCCACCAGAAGGGCAGCTGAGGCACAACAGAATCCAGACAACACCCCCCCCCCTTTTCCCCCTGCAGCAGTAACTTCCAGACTTTTCTCCCTCCTCTTCTCCCACTTCAAATCAGTTTCATGTTTGAACTGGGAGGACCTTAAAGAAACAATAGATCCCACCCTACCTCCACATTTACCAGCATCCAACAACTCACTCTACCTATGGTTATACTAAGCATCTATCTCGAACTAGGAAAATATGCCAAGTTTCCTCAAAGAAAGCCCCAAAGCTTTAAGTGAAAACCTATTAGGAGACTGTCAGAAGCACAAGTGAAGAGACAGTGTAATATGCTAGATTATAAACATATACTTTCCCCCTAATTGAGAGGACAAAAGACCTGTATGGATACACAATGACCACAAAATTGTTGCGACTCTGGAGCACTTGAATGCCTGAGGGCATCATTTTGAGTAACTTCCTACGACGATAGAAACAGAAATAGATTAATGTCTCGAAAATACTAACACATTTTTTCCATCAACAACACAAATGGGATAAAATTGCAGTGGGTAAGGACAAGGCGGGGTAGACAGAGAATGGCTGAGTCCCAAAATAATCTAGGCAAAACAATACCAACCAAGTACAGAGAAGTTAAAAGGAGAAATTACACCAGCAGAGCTGTAAAATAAGGCCAGATGGTACGCCTTCTCCCTCTGCGAACGGCAACATTTTTTTGCTTCCATGGAATCAGATGTTCTAACCTAGAAGCCAAGACAAATACCTCTCTCATGCATGCAAGTATCACCTCCAGCCACTGCAAGGCTTTCAAAACCTGCTAATGATGACGTAAATCCACCTCAATCACCAATCACTTGTTCTTGAGGAAGAGATCACATGTCCAAGGGGAAGACCAAGGGCCTTTTCTCTAATAGAGTCAGTCACACATCTACTCCAAATACCCTTTAAATATGTTCATCTACACAACTAATTCCCATGCTTATGGCCTTACTTTCAGTTTGAAGCAAAGCCTCTCATAGACTTGTTGAAAATTAAACGAAATGAGAAATCAATAGTTTTTGTGGTTTCGCACTTGCTATAAAGAATCATATAATTATACTAAACTTTGTAACATCATATAAAATATATTACAGCAGACAGACTTGATCATATGACTACCTTTATAAAGAAATAATCATCGCACCATTTCTTGAATCTGGGGTAGAAACTTGGATCAAATTTGTCACAGGCATTTTTTTGAACCTACATAAGAAAAGCTCATATCAGGTTTGCTCCAGCTGAAAATGCTAAAGCATTTACATATAACAGGTTATCTATGCCATACAAAAAAACATACATAAATTACAAAATTATATTGAAGAGATCAAACATCTTTATCTTGAAGAGATCAAACATCTTTATCTCTTCTATTTAGTTAGGGCCCCAGTTTGTTGAACAAGCTAAGCATGCTTAGTGGGTAAAGCCTGATAAAACCTATGTTTAGGATTGACGTATCTAAAGCCACTACACGATTTGAACACCCAAAATAGTGGGGAGAAGAGAGGAAAAAGAAAAACTGCCAGCTGTTTCACAAAACCATGTGAAACTAGGCTTTTGAAGCAAAGGACCATTTTGTGTTTAGGTTGATTTTAAAAGTCCTTTTAGAAGTTTCTATTTTTAGGGGTTCTTTTCCCCCTCTTAGGAGAGAGTCACATTAGAAGTCCTAAAGTCGTTCAGAAGTTTCTGTTTCTTAGTTTTTAATTTTCTTGCACATGAGTCTAAATAAAGGATGTAACCCCTACAGTGTCAGTAGCTGAGATGTGTGATGTGTCTCAGGTGTTTCTTTATCTTCGAGTTTATATAAAGGATGTAACTCCTACAGTGTCGGTGGTTGAGATGTGTGATGTGTCTCAGGTGTTTCTTTATCATCATTATCTCTTCTTCTTTCTTAAAGTTACCATTCATGTGTACTTCACAGTCCCATAACAGTTTCTTGTATCCTTAATTCTTTTCCTATTTTCTTCTATTTCTTCAACCCCCAATCACTTCTAACATTTTCTCACCATATTTCCTTGTAGCTCAGCCTTAAAATCCAAAACCATTGACTGTCCTACATCAGCTCTCTTTAGGAGAGGCTATGGAGATTCCAAATTAGAATCCGTCATAACTCAAAAGTTGACTATTTTTTCGTGATGTCATTGTGACTGGATAATTGGGACAAGCAGAACCCTTCCCCCCCCCCCCCCAAAAAAAAAAAAAAAAAAAGAAAAAGAATAATCAGCTAATCAATCTGCCAAGGAGTTAGTCACTCCTTCCAAGAGAAAGAACAGATGGCAACCAAAGCAAGAGACCCACCTTTCCTAATTGGAACAAGAACTTGGGTACTACACAGCAATACAATATTTTCAGCTTTGGGTGATAATGCAAGTAGAAGTTTCAGACAATCTTACACGAACTTTCCTTATAAGGTGTCACAGAGATCCAAAAACCACCAAAATGTAAGGCCTTGGGGTGGGAAAATTGCCTGAAAAAGGTACTCATTTGTGATAATGTACCAGAAGAGACATACAGGGCAGCACATTCTACATCATGTTTGACTTATGTAAGCAGGATGAACAGTCAATAGACCAGCTATTCCTTAACTTCACTAAAGCCAAGTCAATCTAGCACCATTTCCTAACAGCATTTCATTTGACATGGGAGTTTCCCTAAGGATTTCCTGAATTGATGCAGTAATCTGGATTTTTGAGCCTCTTAGACAAAGTTGCATATTCCTGTGGATGTGTGTTCCTAGCTACCCTATGGAGATTATGGGAGGAAAGAAATGCACGGGTATTTTAAGATGTCCACTCAGATTTATAAACAGAAAGCAATATAATGACAAATGTGCACAAATGGTAGAAGCTGTGATTCTTTCAATTTCTCTAAATTGGGATTGGGGAGCATTGATTGTAACTAGACTCACATAAGACACCATCAGATACTAGATACCACGCACACCAGTCCACCGGATACTGGAGGTTCCATTAGATCAAGGGATGGGACAACAATGGGTTGGGAGGATAGGGTCCAGAAAGGGACTCATCCGTAGCTGAGTTGACTTCTTCACAATTTCATTTGGAATATGCATTGGAGTAGAGGAGACGAAAATTTGATAGTGGAAGGTGATTCTGCCAATGTCACAGGTTGGATGACTGATTCCAAATAAATGTGAAGGATTTCTGATGCAACCATGATGTTCAATAACCCTGATTTGAGTTGCTAGTGATGCAGACTAATTATCAAAATAGGCTTGTTTTATTAGGAATAAGCCTAGGGTTGGGTTACATACATGTTAGGCCTTTGATCTCATGTATTTTGAGTGTAATAGACCACTTTTATGGGTCTAAAAGGGGGGCTCTAAGATTGAGTACGGGATTACTAGTTAGTTTCCCTTTTCCATTAGTTTCCTTTTTAGTTGGGTTTGATTTGAGTTATATTTGTTTCCTTAGGAGTCAAGTTGTTAATTGAGTCAAGTCATTAGTAGTTAGTTTCCTTTTTCAAGTAGTTTCTAATTTCAGTTAGTTTCTAATTTCAGTTTTTAGTAACTATCACATTAGGAGAATATTTGTTTTCTTTTTTGAGGAACCTTCTATTTTGTAATTCCCTCCCCCATTAACATTATCAATAAAGAAGAGGAGGCTCCTAAAAGTCTAAAATGATTTTGATAAAAAAATAATGGTTGTTGCTATTGTCTTCTTCATGAAGAGTTGTCTTGTGTTTGATCAAGGCTGAAGGAATTGGTGTTTGATCCAATTGACTCTTTGCGGCGTGAAGTCCAAGAGGTCTCTTCAACTATTATTTCTTTCTTTTCAAAGTTAATTGCAAGGTTCTTCAAATCAGGTAAGAGATCTGAAACTGTGATTAAATTCTGGTTCTGGAAATCTCCAGATTTCTTCCTACTGCCCCTACTCTGTTCTGGAAGATCCAACCAGCCGATGGCCCTCCCCTTTTGATCGATTGTTGGGTTTATTAAAAGGGAGGCTCGACCTTAATTTGGGAACAATCAGACTAGGGGATTTTGAGTTATGAAGTTTCTCTCAATTCTGGCCGAATGCTAAGTCTGTCCAGATCTGAATTCTGTTTCTGTTTTGCCTTGCTGAAATATGTTGTCTATTTAATATCCCAGTTCTACTACTATTTAGTCCTACAACTGGTGATAACTGATTTCTGCAACTCTGAGTTCTGAGTTCACTGTGTTGCTGTTTTGTGGAATCGATTCTGGTTTTACCTAATCTGTGATGAAGTTAGTTGCTGCCCTTGTTCCTAAATGGACTGATTCACCTAATAGTAATTTGAAATTATCATATGCCGTTTAATATTCTACTGTTGAGGTTTTCTTGAAGCTATTGGGATCAACTGCAAGGTTTTAGAACCTGCTGTCCAGATTTGTTAGTATACTGCTGTTGGGTTACTTGGTGGATTTTGGTTGTTCTTTGGTTTATAAGTTCCTGTAGTATTGGGTCTAGTTTGGTTTGTCAAATCTAGTCCTACATTAGCTAGAAAGCCCAAATTAAGAATATAGGGGCATGTAATTATCTGGAAATTCAGAAGCAACCAATTGAATAGTAATGGAGTCAAAGATATAACTGGAAACAATTATTTAAAGGGGTGTGTTTCTGGAAACTAAAAAAAGAGAGGGAAGTACTGGAATAAATTAAAGACTGGGGGGAGGGGGGGTATTAATGTCAATTAGAAATAATGGGGTTAATATATGTCGAAAAGAGGAGGATGTATTCAACCTCTTGACCCCAGTAACCAGCGGAAGAGCGTTCTCTTGCAGGTGGGAGAACTCTCTCAACAATGGACCAGCAACCCACAGATTTGGGGCTAATTTTCCAACTTTTAACACTATTGAATCCTCCCTAACATAGGCCCAATGGACAACAGAAAAACTGAAGGATTTCTGAAACAAGATCTTGGAGGAAGAAGATGAACATGCCTGGGTTCTGATTATATCTCACAACAGGGCTTTGGTTCTAAGGCTTCAGCAGCCCGGGAAAGGAGATCCAACCCCTGAAATATCAGGTTGATGTGAGCTCTAGAAGTAGAATTCCAGTAAACTCTTCACAGATCAGCAGTTATGCTGGCAGGGAATGAAAACAGTAACAGGGATTGTAGAAGAAGGAACAGGGAAGCAGGGAAAGAAGAGGAGGAACAGCAGTTTTTTTCTTCTTTTTTTTTTTTGGGGGGGGGGGGGGGGAAGAACTAAATACGACATACCTGATATGGAAAGAGAAAGAGGAAAATAGAGAGAAAGAGGGAGAGAGAGAGAGGGAGCACGATTACACCATACAGGTAAGCAAAACCCAACTTTTCTTCATTCAATTCTCCTCTTTATCATTGGTTACATGCAAATATATAAAGAAAAGGATATAAAAACACAAAAAGACACCTATGAATAAAAAAAGGGTGTACCCAGTGCACAAGAGATCCCACCACCGGGGGGGGGGGGGAACTAAAGCCGACATACATGATATGGAAAGAGAAAAAGGAAAATAGAGAGAGAGAGGGAGCATGATCACACCAAACAGGTAAGCAAAACCCAACTTTTCTTCATTCAATTCTCCTCCTTATCATTGGTTACATGCAAATATATAAAGAAAAGGGTATAAAAAAAAATAAAAAAAAGACACCTATGAATAAAAAAAGGGTGCACCCAGTGCACGAGGATCCCACCACTGCGGGGTCTGGGAGGTTCATAATATATGCAAACTTACCCCCACTTTGAGGAGAGGCTGTTTCTCGACTCAAACACACGATCACTAGGTCGCAATGAGCAACCTTACCCTTGTGCTGAGGTCTGCCCTATCCTATTATAATATTGAAACTAAAATTGAATCGAACTCTACCCCCTACTTAATCTACTCAAAGTAAAACACAATAAATTACAACAACAACAAAGCTTAGCCTGGTCGGCTACATGGATTAGGAAAAAAAAAAAAAGACGACGACGACACTTTGGGACATCCCACTCACGAACAATCGGCAACTCGAACCCTAGCCCTCCAGGCAGCTCTGTTAGATGCCATATTAGGGTGAAGACTTAACTTTTGCATGTCTCTTCTAACTAACTCATCAATGATCATTTTTGGCCTGCCCCTAGCCCTTTTAACTCCATTCATCTGCATCTAGTCACTCCTTCATACTGGGGCATCCAAGGGCCTTGTTAGACCAAAAACCCCGGTTGGGCCGGTTCTGTTTGGATTTTGGTTTCCAAAGCGGGTTGTATTGGTCCAACAATGCTAATGCTACTGCATCAGTATCCATCTAGTTAGTCGCATCAGATTTCTTGCTTGCAAGCTGAACTTCTCATTTGAATGGAATCTTAGATTGGTGAATTAGATTCCAGATGATTTGTCTAGGTAAGGGTGGTTCCTTACTGCTTTGTAGTGGGACTAGGATTACCATCTGAACAATATCTTTTCCTTTTAGCTACTTACAATGATGCTTTGGGATGGTGCAGTCAACCATCTCCCCTCGGAAGACTGTATTATAATAAGTTGCCTGCTAGATATTTTTCATATTTGATTCCATCTTAAAAAGAGAAAAGAAAACAAAATGATTCTAATACCTTTACAATAAGACCATCAGATATTTGGGGTGAACAGTAGCAAAACCCCAAAGCACCCAATGTATCAAGTATCAAGTGTATATAGTATATACCGTATGGAAGTGTTTGACATCCTCCTCGAAGATATAGGCAGGAGTCAAATCAGTGCCTCCACCAAACCACCACTGTCTAGGTGCTCCAGGAGCATCTGCATTCCAATATTTTGAAGATGTATCATCAACATTACAAGACTGAATGGCCTTTTGTTCAAGATTGAAGGAGTAATATTACATAAGATAGCATTCAATCTTTCCAGATCTATTGAAGTCAATCATGTCAAAATAAGGCGAGGGGTGGGGGGGGACAGAAAAATGGAATCTACAAAAATTTCAAGAATTTTACAACCAGAGAGGAAGCATACAGCAGTGGACAGAAATTTTATTTTTTTGGGTGTGTGTGTGTGTGTGTGTATGTGTGTGTGAGATGCCTCATGTTGTGAGAGACAGCATCGCTTACTGAGATTCCAAGGAGGAGATCAGTGGGTGGGCCATCTTGTAGTTGGTGGGAGACCAACATATCCTCTTCTTCTACCCATATCTTCATCTCCAATTTCAGTCTTCAATCAAGCCTTGGTCCAGTCAATCTATGAATGGTAAAATTGTTGCTACCTCGGTTTATCCATCATTAAGTTTTGTTCTGGTTGAATTCAGTCATTAATTAAGTTGAAGCCCAGCGTTACAACTCTCTTTCTAGCAGCATAATAGGTACCTGATAACAGCATAACTTACCTATTGTCTGCACAAAGAGTCACAGGAATGAAGATCACTCTTTTGGTAAGTTACTAATTTCTGTCCAGACAATTCCTTATCATCCGACCAGTGGAGTGTCTACCAATTTTGAGGTTATATTTCTGCTCCTATATAGACCATTCAACCAACATGCCTAATCCATCTGACTAGCAGATTAAGTGTCATATTTTCTCTCTAATCCGGTTCGTCCTAACCCCGCAGTTCTGGGTTTCCTTTGGATTCCTGGTGACCATTGTTAGGTTATTAGGATACCATTACCCTCTCTCTTCCAAATCTTGCTACCCTCCTTCCTCTGCTCAGCCCCTCCTCCTAAGCTCTGGATATGTCTATCAAAAGAAATATATGCCAAAGACACAGCCTTTGTGCTCAAGAAGTGATAATAGCAAACAACTGCAGCCTTACCTAAAGTTAAGCTACATAGAGGTTACCTTGGTCAGTAGTAACATGTTAAAAAATTTAATAATAAAATCACAATTAATTGTCACTTTGCTAAAAGTAAAGCAATAAAATATTTAGTGCAAGGGTTGATTGCATTGCATTGAGAAAATCCAGCCTTTCCTCTAATCATAAGTTTTCAGGCACTTCAATCACTGTATTCTTTACTTTTGCCATTGGTACTGGGGAAATCAGACACAGATGGAGTGTAGTGCAAGGATTGATTTCTTAAATTAAGGTTGTGCAGTATTAAAGGAATGGCATTATCAATTGACCATTTGAAACCCCACCCTGGTGACTACACTCCTTTTCTCTTTCTTTCCTTTCCTCTTCTTGGATTAATAGAAGAAAAATATGGAATACACCATTGCTTTTCGAATGTGGAAAAGGTATGCAATATCTGAACCTAAAGAAACGTTGAACTTTTGAGTCTATCACTCTCTTGGTTACCTATTGAACTAATCATACCGGATCACCCCTCACTCACATAGTTAAATAGAAACTAAGCATACTATATTTCACATGATATATCAGAGCATGGATTCCAAAACCTTGGGAGAAGTAAAATAGAAATATGGAAAATAAGCAGATCTAAGTTAGAAGTGCCTTTTACAAAATGCAAAAATTAAGAGAACTTGAAGGGACACCCACAGAACATATGCTTATAGAAGAAAGATAACAATAGAAAGAGATATTCAAGGATTAGGAAAATCAAAGAGACAATACAACTTGCAAGTGGAGTACCTTTTGGAGCATCTGTTTCGAAGTACCGATAGTTAAAGTGTAAAGTTGGTGCAAAAGGGTTCTTAGGGTGCAAAACCTGAAAAACAATAAAGAACCAAAACAAAATCAAATCAAATTTAAAAGAAAGAAATATACAGCATCGTACAGAGCTAGATTTTGTAACATTGCAGCAGATGTATGTTGAAATTCTGGACCAATGCTTATTTTCAGAACTAAATAAACTGCCAAAACCGGTTCACATCATTATATGCAGACTAACAACCATTTGTTGAACTGAGCACCATCCCTTCATGAATTGACCATCACTTCATGAACTGACCATATAATTGAATTAATTGACCACAGAAGGGAGACTTATTCACTGGTCTCTATCTAAAGGATTGGAATCCAGAGGCAGGCAACCTATCAAGTTTCTGTGGAAATATCAGATTCAAGGCCAGCAGCTATCACAGACAGCAGTCAATGGGGAGAATCCACTCACACCCGTTAGGGTTGAGAACCTTGTCCCTTCTATTACCAGTAGGCTTCTGTAACCCAGCAACACTAGTAAACACCCTAGATGCTCGCTTGAGCAACCTGAGGAATGGGCAATGGCGGTATAGTGGTTGCCCAGTCAAGCTCTAAGGAAGAATATGAAACAACTGAACTTTCACACTGAGGAAAAGACACAGTCAGAAAAATAAAAGGAAATACTTGATCATCAGAAGCAACAGATAAATACATGTTCAGAAGAAGAATAAAAAAAAAAAAAAAATCAGTCGAAATCACCAAGATATTTCCAATTCGACAGGAGGCCAAATTGGAAAATGTCATTTAAAATTAAACAATTTCGACCTCAATCCACAAGTGAAAAATTTCTTCATAGAGACAATTCCACCCACCAGGAAAAGGGAGAAAGTGAACATAAAAATATCTACTTCCAGTAGGCAATCACCTAGGTGTGGCAACTACTATGCATGCTCTTCTTACCATTACATATGATATTTTTCCTTCAGTAGGGTAAGCTCTCTCCTCTCCCTCCCTTGGACTTTAATAATAGAACTGCAAACCTGATTTCCCATGAAACACCAATCCAAAGGCAAAAAGCCAAATCTTGCTAGGGTGTTGGCTGATCCACTGAGTATAATGGTAGGCTGGATCAGTCTCATCCAATACCGATCCAAACTGTCGATAGGGACTGGTACCACCGTACCAGCCAATCTTAAATAACCAATGTCCTTCACTCACTAGCTTTCTCCAACATTCTTTTTAGAATATAGAAATACAGAAATACATAAGCTAAAAATAGAATGAAAAAACATGCAGGTACCTAAGACCCATATCTTTAGGAGAACCTCTTACTCTGCTTCTTTTCTTTTCCACTCATGAATGAATTTTCATCCTGCTGTCTTTCAAGATAGCTTTCAAACATATGATATATTGTGTAGTACGAACTGCATCTTTACTATCCTTGGGGTCTAACTATATATATATATATATAAGACCTGTATCTTCAATCTATTTTGATGCCATGAGCAGAACAGGCATTTATTATTGCTCTGTTGCAAGCACCTGGGAATAATTCCACAGTTCAACAAATGTGGTGTAATCTAGGTTTTTTAAAAAAGAAATCTGAACAAAATAAACAGATGATAAAAGGCCTATACTTTTGTCCCACAGAAACAATCTTGAATCACTCCCTCAATCCAATTGCTTCAATAGAAGTCTTAAAGTGCTGCTTAAACCCTGAAAATCCAAAATGTACCACCAGAGAGTTAAAATTGAAAGTCAAAGCTTCTTGATTCTAGCAAATCCAGAACCAAGCACGCAGTCGCCAGTTCTTAGAGAACCCCTACAAGATAAATTAGAACAAGCATATCCAGACGTCAAGTAAAAGCGTTAACAGAGTCACCAATTCAACCACCTATCTTCGATGGTACTAGAAAAATCATAATTGCAAGTAAAAATCTAAAATTTTCAATCTAAACTATGTGCATTGTATATCCGTCTCGTCTCATACAAATAAGACTAAAAATTATTTTGTCTAAAACTACTTTAATCAACAAGTGAATTTACGAGCTACATACCGAACTGATTCCGGCTGCGAAGAATGGTATAGGGCCCGGCTTCTCCACCGAATTCTCACCCCTGGCAGCTCTATAAGCTTCAGGAGGCATCATTCCATACACAACAGACACATTAACACCAGCTTTCTCCCACACCCCACCGTCCTGCAAGACTCTGCTAATACCGCCACCACCGCCAGCCCTCGACCACACATCCTCCTTGAATTTGGCGCCGCCATCCACGGCCTCTATGGCTGCGCAGACACTATCTTGAGCTTCTCTGATCATTTTCTCGAATCGAGCCCTAACGGAGGACGATGGACCGTCGGATTCACGGAGAAATGTATCTGGACGTTCGTCCTGTGGTGTCTCTTTCTCGATGGTTACTGCTGATTGGACGCTTAAGCTGGTTCGTTTGTTCATCGAAAGAGGTGTTTTGAATGATGGGTTTCTGGGGAAGAAAGAGAGAGATGGGGCTCTAAAGGTAGAATAAGAAGAAGAGGAAGAGGAAGAGGAGGTAGCAGGAGAAAGATGAGGGGAGAAAGTGGAAGAAGTAGACATAATTGAGGTCGGCATTGGTGAAGATGTTCAACAGTGGTTCGCGTTAGAGGATGGAAGAGTGAGGGAGAGTTGAGCAGAGATGGAAGAAATAAAATGAAGAGAAGAGGGGGTGGGAAAGAAAAAGGGACCTGGTCAATTTTTTAGGAGGTTGTTTCTATGGGCTGATATTTCCATCAACCGCACCTGGTAAGGTAGTAATATACCTGCTCAGCGACTCTTAGAAGAAGGAGAAGAAGAAGAAGATAAGGAAAAAGCTCCCTCTGAAATGACGAAATTGGGTGTGACAGGGATGATAGGATTTTCTTCTTCTTCCATGTGGATGGATGACATGGCATGCTCAGATTTACTTCTTGGATGGATGTATCATTGTGACCTATTGCGGTCTTACAGCTGAGACCTGGAATCGACTCCGACCAACCCCTAATGCTAACCATTAGGCATGAGCCATCTTCGGGTAGACCACGGCAAACCCCATTTGCATGTAAGATCCCACAACCTACATGGACTATGAAAGACCCCACAATAACCAGGAAACTTGAGTGTCAATTAGGTAGACTTAGTCGGTTTTGATTGAGCTTAATCCGTCTTCATCAATTTAAGGCATTATATTATTATCCAGCGTTTAGGTAATTGGGCATTATAAGCTAAGTCATGGTCATACATTTATTTGGTTGGTCGATTACAATCTGTATTAAACTTAAACTAGGGTCTTCGTCTAGTAGTGTGACACCTGCGCTAATATGAGGGCCAATCACAGGGCACACAGGAGCATCAACAAGGCAAGACTCCCAAATTTCACAGGGGGCAAGAAAATCAATTCCCTCCCCCTCCCCCTTGTCTCTGGCGCAAGTGTCACACTATCAATTAGGGTTCTTTTTCCCACGACATGTAAGGTAGGGCTAAAATTTTGTGATAGGGAATAAAATATACCCCAAGGGTCTCTTGCTCACATGTTAATTTTTAGTTGAATTTGAGTCAACAATTGGTAAAAAGAGCTTTTGAAGAATCCAAAACTACAAAAAGGGGAATTTGGATTTATAGAAACGCAACCCTAAAACGATGCATAAGATAATGGAAAAACAAGAACAAACAATGTACATAGATCTACGAGGTTCGGCAAGATTGTTTACATCCTCGATGAAATGAGATCCTGCTTCACTATCAATGAAAAATAGGATTACAACGCTCATCCTCACACCTCTCAGTATTGCTTGCATTATAGAGAAAGAAACCTTCACTACAAATATATAGCGAAAAAACCTTAATTCAAATAAAAATTTTGAGGACCGCCGTCCTACGTGTTGAGGCGCTTGCACCAGTACTCCCTGGATTAAAACTGTGATAGAATACAATACATCATACATCAACAGGATCCTCTCAAGTGCCGAGGGCAATGGAGGGGGCCAATAAGAGTTTTTCTCTCTTATTTCATTCATCTCACTATCTCTTGTTCTCTCTCTCTCTCTCTCTCTCTCTCTCTCTCTCTCTCTCTCTCTCTCTCTCTCTCTCACTCTCACTCTCTCTCTCTCTCTAGGCCCTCTCCAAGACGGACTAAAATCCTCTACGATTGGTAGTGAGTGGCAACGAGGATTCAATAGCTGGGAGGGGCCTGGCATGCACCTCAGCCATCGGATGCTCACTGCCACTCATTGCCTCCCCGCAGAGGATTTTTGTGCCTCCAGCATTATGATCCTACAAAAGGGTGCAAATTGCTTGAATGACTATAAATTACCCGTTGAGATGTCTCAAAAAAATAAATAAATAAATAAGAACCCGTGAAGATATCTCACATAGAAGAAGATATGATCATAGTCCAAATTTTGAAATGGGGCTAATTCAGATCATTCCCTCTGTGGCCCTATATCCACACCACCTTCGTGCGCACCACTCTGCCCCCCTCGCTAGTTGCTCACGACTTCCTCGCCACAACTATGTTTCCTCGCCGCAAGCTTAGAAAGGGGAAGGAGGTCATCAGACACCTTCGGGTCAGGGGAAAGTTGTGAAGAGGTGTCATCCACGTTCACAATAGGAACAACCTCTCTTTTCTTATGGTCGCCCTGGTCCATAACGACAAGGTTACCGCCATCGCCCTGCTCTTGCCCAGCTTCTTCTTCAAGGGCTAGGTTCATAATGTTGAGCATGAAGTTGGGATCCATGGGAGCTACAAAGAAGACGAAAAAACATTAAAAGAGAAATGAAGAAACATAAAGACATGAATAGTCTATAAGACTTATGGAAAACTCACCCAGACTCAAACCAAACCTCACAAGGAACTGGTCGTGGGACAATTGTGATGCAAGGACCACCCTAGCATGACTAATCAACAATGTCATGATCTCTTCTTCCTTAGCTCGGAGCATGGGCCTCTTATTCACCTTGGTCATGTTTAACAACGACCACCTGGTTAGAATGTTATACAACTGGTCGGGACGTGCAAAAAAGAAAGCATCCTTCCATTGGGGAATAGAGGATGGTATACTGTCGACGATTTGGTACTTTTTTTTTTTATGCCAAAAATAAAACCACCTAGGAAAATTATTGTGGGCGGAAAGGTAGTACACAGACACTAACAATCGGAGAGTGGATTCTATCTTAAGGTGTCCCAACCGTATATAGAACCCTAACAAACTCATCCACGAGTTGGGTACCAGCTAGGCAGGTACAAGTCTATAGTGCCTTAGTACCTAACAGGCGAAAGGGTAAAAGGGTAAGTGGAGGCCATCTATGAGAGCAGCCTCGTATATATTGATCTCCCCTTCGCACGGGTGATTTGCCCTCTTTAATGCCTATGGAACACGGAGTTCCACTGAGGCAGGAATATGGTACACCCGATGAAACTTCTCCAAGTCTACAGGGGAGATTCTGGAGGCAACTTCACCCACTGATAGACCTACTGTGGGGTCTCAAACCCCAAAGAAGAACTTCAAGCTCGCCCTCTTTGGGGGGGCGGGCTTTTTTGTCAGAATATGACGTTCACCACTGCGGACCCTAATGTACTCACGAGGCATTCCGTCTACGAACTCGAAGGATTTCTCAGAATAACAGGATTCCGACGTCTTAGATCCCATAAACAGGAATTACACAAAGAGAAGGATGGAAGAATGGGCTTATCAGATCTTTCGAAACTTGACAACCATAGAACATCGTTCTGAAATCGTTGAGGATGACGACGGCTTTGTTGATGACACGACAACCATAGGAAACTCCGATGAAGATGAAACCAAGCAAACCAAGTACCCAGACAAACCTTATAAATACCCTCTTACTAACGCCTCGATTACAGTTCCAAAGCACCGTTTGATGAAACGAGGTTTATTAGTTCAGAAACTCCCGAAGAAACATAAGTCTTTCCAGAGAAGATACTATCCGTTGGATGCTACGCTATCAATGATCGAGATGGTAAGAATCTGATTGATCCATGCCCTGATCGCCTGCAACATTACCAATTTGACACATCTGCCCATGATTAGACCCTTATTTATTATAAGTCGGCGATAGCTGTCATATCGCCACTGCCAAAGGTGTGAATATCAAAGCAGGAGAAACGCCTAAGAGAGCATCAAATCCCTAGCCCATCGCGACCATAAAGGATATTCCCTGAACTCCTATACTGGGAGCTCGAGGAGTGTGGGGAATATAATATGCCATTTAAGTATTTACTCCCCGAACTCCAATATTGGAAGCTCGAGGAGTGAGGGGCTTGTGATATACCATATGCACTTGTTGATCAGTCAGTGGTCGTGTGGTCGCACCCCCAATCTTAATAACACAAACTAAAGCTCTCAACCTCTCGAACAACTCCTAAAGGAAGCTCTCGACCTCGACCTCCCAAACAAACTCCCGAAGGAAGCTCCCTGACCCCCTGACCTACTTCTAAGGGAGGTCCCCACTTTGTCAACCTTATTCAAGAGAGCTAACTAGGTTTTGACAGTTACTTAACCCTGGGTCATTAACTATGGTCAGATAGGATTGCTTAACCCCCAAGCTACCTAACCCAGGTTCGCCTTGGTTGAGTTAACCGTTAGAAGATCTAACCTTAGTCAAGTTAGCCGTTGAGAGAGATTAACCTGAGTTGAGTTAGCCATTATGACTCCGGCAAAGTTAGCAGCCATGCAGGATAATCCCACTAATGGGGGGGGGGGGGAAGGCCCGTGGATGCACGTTTGAGCTGCTCAACCAATAAGGAAGACTGATATCTTCTATATAAAGAACACTCAGCCAGCCCTAAAGGTAAGACCCTCAATCGACTAAAATACAGAAATGGAATAAGTATCTTTGGATCTAACTTAAGCATTAGAGCCTGGTAATGGAGTCTCCTTCGGGCCAGCCTCTAATCTTTTTGGTGCAGGTTGGTGTGATTTGGAGCCGTGCAACAACATTTACGATCATTCCTTAAAGTAAATCACAAATCATAAACCATTTAATGTTGTTTATGCACAAACTTGTACTGACCAAGGGGTGATAGACTGACAGTTGTTCAAATGTAGGGATAATATTGTCATTTCAATATATTTTATAAAACTCTCTCTCTCTCTCTGTGGAATGATGGCAGCAATGTCTCCATGCGATCTGTTGAAGGTAAATGTTTTGTGCGTAAAATATTCCCCGCTCTGCTGTTGAAAAGATTTAGGGCTCTTGAAGAAAAATTTTCAGTGAATGAGAAGGTAAAAGGATTCAAGGGTGCAACCTAAGAAGAAAGCCAAGTAGAAAGGAAGCTCCCAATGATGATCGATGCATGGGCGGAATCCTTTTTGGGAGGGAAAGACAACGTCGAGGGTGGTCTTGGAGGGGGCGCACGAAGCCGGAAGGTAGAGCCAGAGGTGGCCTGAAATTTCTCCATTAAGGTACATTTTGTTTTGTCTATTTTTCATATAACCGAAGGCCCAGCCCAAGAATACACCTATGGACTTAAGGCCCATCTAATATACCCATACGTAAGCCCATGTGCATTTCCCCAACGCCCCTAAACCCTGAACCCGATTCCCCATCCGCCTCCTCTCCTCTTCGTGCTTTGCAGACACGAGAGAGAGAGAGAGAGAGAGAGAGAGGGAGACTACCCTCTGCAGAGATGCAAAGTCCACGTATGAGGTTCCTTTCCGGTGTCAGGCTTCTTCGCCGTTCTCTTTGCTCTACCGCTACGACCACCGAGACGAGATCGCAGAAGCTCGAGAGAATTGCTGACGAGCTTCTCGACCTCAATAAGCTGGAAAGGCATGATTATGCAGTCCTGTTCAGGTTTAAATTAGGTTTAAACAAGTATGGACCTGCAATCTCTGGCCTTGATTCATCGGCATCTGCGTCAGCGGGAGGTGGTGCAGCGGGGACTGATTCAAAGGCTACTGAGAAGACAGCGTTTGATATAAAGCTTGAGAAGTTTGATGCTGCTGCTAAGATAAAGATCATTAAGGAAGTTAGGACTTTTACGGATTTGGGGTTGAAGGAAGCCAAGGATTTAGTGGAGAAGGCGCCAATCGTCCTCAAGAAAGGGGTTACCAAGGAGGAAGCTAATCCGATTGTTGAGAAACTCAAAGAATTGGGAGCCACGGTTGTATTGGAATAGAGTTTTGTTCCTTTTTTGTTTTGGTTGAATTTCTCTTTTTGGTGTTAAAAAAACAGCTGCTTTTGTTAGAGAAATTAGACTTGCAATCATAAATTTCTTTCATTTGTCTTTTGTTTTCTGATATAAAATCGTGTCACACTGTTAAAGGGATTTGTGCCTTGTCGTTGGTTTTCTTGTTACATGACGGTGGAATCATCTGAGGATTTCTGGGTTATTGTGGATGATATGTTTCGTGTTTTTAATCATACTTCCAGAGACGATATGGAATTGCGGCAGTGACAAAATGGTTTGTGACCAACTGAATGTTTATGCTAGTTCATTTTGCTTCCAGCTATCTCCATAGAGAAAAACATTATGAGGATAGATTGATTTATCTGATTTTCTTTTGGGTATCAAATGCAAATTAGTTGGTTCTAGTAGATATCATGTTCTGTACTTGCTGAAGTAAGCACTTCAAGTTTTAGCACGTGCCTCAGTCACCAGAATCCCTGAAGAGGGACTTTTCAGCTAGTGGCTTCTCGCCAATAAAACGGGACTGGGAATGAGGTTTGAATATCGCTGTGTTGATGATGCTAAATCTATTCTAAAAGGTGCTTCCCTTTAAATCAATAATGGGTTCTGTTTTTGCTGGTTCAAACTTTTATTTTGCTGCAGTTTAGTCTTGTTTCAAATTGAAGAATAGTCTTGTTTGATTTAACTTGCTTTTGGTTTGATATCAGAGAAGAAACTTTGATGCTGCACTGCCAAGTGTTTCTAGGGATTGGTGTTTGTGTTTTCATGGCAATGATGACATAGACTTTCACTATCATTGCAAGAACTTGGCAGCAGTAGGGGTGTCCGGAAGGCTAAAGGCAAAAAACTTGCAGATGATAAAATGTCAATGAACTCAATTGGCTTGCTGTTCAGAGCAATGGTCAAAACTTGGTCAGGCTATAGGTATTTCAATTCCCAAGTCTAGTTTCCTTTTTCCTTTGTTGGACACTAGAGCTGGCCAAAAATGATATTCAGTTGGTCCTCGTGGGATCGTGTTTTGAGCTAAAAAGATATCCATATCTGTTTGTTATAGATAATGGCAAAAGATGTTTTTGGGCCAGAAAGTACCTTTATGTAAACCACTGTCACTGAGGGGGGAGAAGTATATCACAAGGTACCAGTTTTGACTACAATGAAGATGAGCTGTAATATGCATGTAGATAGCTCTTGCTGATATAAAGGTCAACTTGCAAATTCCCTAGGCAGATCGACCTCCTTGGATGATCTTAATCTCTGATTGGTCTGAACTTTATTCTTTGCCTTTTCCAGCCCCCGTTACGTTGATGCCAGGCAGGTGCACTTACTCAACCAGTAAGGTTCTCTAAGACAACCCATGAACAAGTTTCACTAAGCATATGTATGATACTAACCCATTGTAAGTGTTGGCGGTGCAATTCGATATTGTCATTGGTTGGCATTGGAAAGTGATAGAAGTAACATGAAGATTTCATATGTGCTCAAGTAGGTCTGTCGTTTGGAATCCTGGCAAAAAATCTCATTCATTGGATTGTTTGGGCTATTATTTGGCAGATTGATTATGAGGTGTGTTACTAGATAATGGATTTTCTGTTGGGATATCACGTCCAGGATAATGTCGCAACATTAGGTATTATGTTCAAAACTTCTTGTATTTCCTTTTTAATTATTTTGTATGACTTAAAAAGGGGGGGGGGGGG
>NC_056567.1:372406-384602 GCF_013358625.1 Macadamia integrifolia | reverse complement strand
GGGGGGGGGGGACGGGGGAGGGAAAGATATTTCTTGTATACATCAGATCCTTTTGATGAGCAAGTTATTATATATGATGCTTTTATGTTTATATTCAAGTGTTTTTCCTTTCCTTTTACTAATGCCACCTTTTATGTGGAGAAAAAACAGTTCATTTGATTTCGTCCTCGCCTCTCTCTATCTCTCCCCCCTCCACTTTTTTATTTTAGCTAATGCAGGTGCAATTTCACCTTGTTTTCCTGCCATGGTAACCTCTAAGAAGGCCAATCCATGACAGGCTCTAATGTTTACTAGCAGTCTGCAGTCATTTTCTTCCAAAGGGCCTCTTTCTTTTGATCATATCATACTGATATAACTATTCCTTCTATATGTGTCAGAAATTATCCAAATTTAACTAATTAAGATGCAGACCCTTTAAATTAATGGATTCAGTCATGAAGCAACTGAAAGGTATTTTTCATCAACGGATTTTTTTTTTTTTTTTTGAGAAAATGGAAACAATGCACATTCTGAGTTGCATGTCAGTAGTGTAGCTCGGAGTAGCAACATCCAGTTACATGTTGAACATTCCCGGGTGGTGCATCTACAAGAGCACCTCAATACTATATTAGTTTTGCTCGATTTTAGAAAAAAAAATTTGTGTGTTCATGATGTCCTATTTCTTATATTTAATGCAGTTTCTTTCATTCTACTAGAAGTTGAATAGTTCTTCTACCATCCTGCGATGCTTCTAAGTAATTTCTTGTGTCATTTGTGCCTAATAATTTTTATAGGTGGGTTAATGCACCACCTTGCGATGGTTGTGGTTGTAAATCACTACATTGTGGCATGGGTGCCCCACTTCCTTCTGAAATTCAATTTGGAGGATTTCGAGTTGGGCTTTATAGGTATGAAAGCTATATTCATTTTAATTATGGATCATATTATGGAGTGTCTTTTTAAATTTTCATGCTTGTCCATGCCAGTAACATGTATTCTTTAAGGTCCCTGCAGTATTTTTTCATTTTCTTTTCTTTATGACAGGATAAACTGTATGCAGCGTTCAAGTGGCGTTGGTTGAATGTTGCATTTTTTGGTACTTGATCTTTTTAGTTTAATTTTTGTAGATGAATCATGATTTTATGTGGATTCATCAGATGATGGATCTGATTGGCCTGCATGTAATGGGCCCACTAAAGGAATGGAAGAGATCTCGATCTGATGTCTAGATATTTCTAAGGTCTAACGGTCAGATTTAAAAGAGTAACTACCAGATTTCTGAAATTTTTTTTAGAATAAAAACCAGAAATAAAATCCCAAAACATAGAAATTGATAATGTGGAAATGTGGAGAGAGAAAAAGTCATTGATGGTTAAAGGAGAGAGAAGATGGAGGGGGAAATAGGACCTGAAATTGATGGGGACAGCACGGGAGAGAAATTTGTTTTTTTCTGTCCTAGTGTTGGAAAGAAATATAAGCAGTTGGGGAGGAGAGATGAGAAAGAAGAAGGAAGAGAGAGATCTCTGACCCAATCTCTAAGAGAGAAAACCAACTTGAAAATTTGGTAAGTAATCAATACAAAAATCCATTCCATTCACCATAAATCGCACCCCGTGCCGGGGGGGGGGTGTTACATGTGTATAGAATTTTATTGCTAAACTGACTCATACAAGGACTCTTTAATATGACAACTACTTATCCCAAAAGCTCGATCTGTTAAGTGCGTGCAATAACAAATTATATCAACACCCACGTATGTGCAGGCTTGTACACACACAGCCTTGCATGTGCGATGTACTCACACAGAAACACCATCACGTGGCATTGAGGGGAGAATTTGTTGGGGAACCCCTTTGCAATTCCTAGGGGATTGAACACTTGACCTCCCTGCTTTGATCTCAATCTCTCCTAGCTAAATGATCAGAATATCCGTCAATTGTGTTGGGCAGTCAATTCATCTGACGTTGAGCATGGGCATGAGGGACTGAATCTTGATGAAGCACTAGCTTTTCACTTTGCCATCGAGAAGCAGCTGAGAGGTAGTGAAGGCCTTGTTAGAGCTTGGAGCTGCCGATGTGAACTACGGAACTACCTGGTAATGTAGACTAGGATAGGGAGTCACCTGGATAGACCGGCTGGGAAGACTGATTTTCTCATTGCAGCCAAAATGGTCTGCCTAGGCTTGGTGGGAATCTTGCTCGACCATCACGCCGACACGAACGTCGGAACTGTCGACAGATCACACATCTTGACATGATTCAAACCCTCACCTTGGATTTCCTTTCAATGGGAAATTCCGGGCTGTTCTACATTGAACCCAACAAGCTAAAGCTCTGCTTAGAGCTGATTCAGTCTGCAGCTCTTGTTCTCTTTTGTGAAGGAGGCAGCAGTACCACACCCATTTATCTACCAATGAATAATGATCCAAACACCAACAACAATGTATATCAACACTCTTAATACCCTAAATAAACAACCAGAATTACTGAAACTCTTTTTAGCCTAATAACTAAAATAGGATTCTTGGATAGCTAAGATAACTTCCTAAATTTGGACTCTAGACGTGGGACCAATTAATAAAACAGAATTTTTGTGCACCCTTAATACCCCCATTTTTGGGCTTTATTCTTCGACCCATCGTAATGATAAAACCCGAAAAATTAGGCCCAACGCAACCTTTATCAATTTCTAGCCCAAATTTAAACCTGGTGTGAATTATGATGAGATTATTAGACAATTTTTTTTATTTTGGTATTTTATGTTTAAGTCAACAACAATTAAGTTCAGTGGGTGAAAATTTTCATGATAACTATTGGTTATGAGTTTGTTGTTGGATACGTCCAATTTAAATAATTAAGATCTTACTCAAATACAACTTTGGATTCCATCTTAGGTTTAAGTTGCAAGATTTTAGTAAGTGCTCTGTGTGGTGATATTTAAAGGCTAATGGTTCACCTTTGATAGGGTTAGTAATATGGAAGTTGATCTACTCTGGCTTGGGTTGAATGGCCAACGTGGCTGACATCCTCTCTGCAGATGGTTGGTCCTCGCCTCTTGCCCCCGCCTCTTGCCGACCTCTGGTCCTCTCTCTCCTATCTCCCCTGGGCATCGTGGTAGGGACGATAAGGTCCTTTGGGTTCCCTCCTTGACCGGTTCTTTCGTTGCCGCCTCTGCTTGGGAGTCCGTCAGAACCAAAGCTCCCTTCATGCCATGGTGCGATATCATCTGGTTCAAAGGGCACATCCCGCATCACAGTCTCATTGCCTAGCAGGCATAGTCCAACTGTCTCCCTACCTAGGCTTTCTTCATTCACCGGCATATCCACTTCTCCCCCTCTTGCTGCCTTTGTCGGAATAGTATTGAAGACATTGATCACTAGTTCTTTTCTTGGCCCTTCTCCTCCACCATTCAGAATGGAGTCCTTCAATCCTGCTGACCTTCTCATAGAATTCTCTCCTTCCCTCGGGTATGGATTTGGGTCGATATGACTTTTGGATGCCCTCCTAATTGTGACACCATTGGGAAGTGCTTTTGGAGCCGCGATCTCCCATATTTGGATGGAGCGTAATCTCCGCAGATGGACTTCCAATTCCTGATCTTTTGATAAGATTTGGAAATCCATCTACGTTGATGTCAGCTCCAAGTTAGGTTGCCTTCCTTACCAGCCAGTTAGAGACCAGCAAGGAACAAACTTATTGTTTATTCTTGGGGCCTCTCCCCCACCATATTATCACCCCCTTGATGTTCCCCCTTTCTTTTGGGCCTTGGGCTCCTTTGTGGTCGCGCCTCCCTTGAGGCGCTGCCCCTTTTGGCTTCCCCCCCCCCTCCCTTATATATTATTTTCCTTTGGTAATGAATTCATTTATTCACCCCAAAAAAAAAGATAAAAGATAAAAGATAAAAGGAAGTTGATATTCTACTTTAGCCTGGAAAATCACAATTGGATGAGGCTAAGGGAATCAGGTTCGGGTCTTTGTTGGAGTTTCTAGGTTTCCTTATAATGCGTCCAGCTTAATATCACCTATCAGATAACAAAATCGGTTCAAAAAACCTTTTATAAATAGTTTAGAGAGGAGTGTATGTTGTTTGAGAATTTAAATGCTTTTCCTTAATTGTTTTAATAGCACTTGCTAATTTGGACTGCCTGTTTCAGTTGGGATTTAGAACTTTAGTTTTAAGTGTTCAATTTTCTTCAAATTGAATACATGCATCTGCGGGTCTGTGGGTCTGTGGGGGAGGGGAAAAAAAAAAAAGAAATCATGTGAACTTGTTGTATAGGTTTTGAATTTGAGTGGGTTTTGTCATCTATTGTCTGTCAAAGCTCTCTACTTTAATAGGTTGGTGGTTTCTGGTTCTTAAGTTCTGCAAAATTGCATCTGGATTGGTCCTGGGCTTGAACCAATCGGTTTCTAATTTCTTGCAGAACCCATCATCTGAACCATGTGTAATCATAGAGAAGCATTAGAAACAACAAAAAGATGGACCAGATCAAATTACAAACAGAAAGTGAACAGACTCACCTATAATCATCCACAGTAAAATGAGAGATTTGATGGCAGTACCTCATCCATATCAGGAACTCAAGCATCTATGATGTCTTTAGTCAGTTGAATGCTCCTTGCATTAGTACAATTACTTCCATCAAGAACCTTTCGAAATTGAAAATCTAAGCTCTTCTAATCATGTCCATCTCAAAGAAATTTAATTTTCACTTTGAAAGAAATGAGAAAAAAGAAAAAGGGTTGGACATTGTAAATAACAAATAAGGCATAATAAAGAACTTATCAAATAATTGCAAAAGAAGATCAACTTAATAGGCTACGAGAAATAAACTTATCATCCCACTGAATTAAATAGAGAAATCACAATCAATGTTCAAATAAATAAGAAAGTAGAGCAACGGAAGAAACAAAACTAGTTTGGGCTGGGAGTAAGCCAAATTGCTTTTTTTTTTTTTTTTTTGGGGGGGGGGGTGGGGAGTCTACTCATGGAGTCCCCACTAAGAGAACATTCCAATGGGAATGGCTCAATGTGTATCTTCCAAGTTGAATACACACATATCATAACCCTAACCTCATTTCACATAGTAACGACCATCGAATCCATGATGATGGGTGAAATAGATGCAATTCCTTCTACATCCAGGAGGGAAATCATTGGCTGAAAGAGACAGAGAGGGTTTACTCCCAAAAACAGCAATCTGTCACCTAAGTTTTCTATCTGCACCCAAGTTGAAGTTTTCTTGTCATCATTGTTTCCCAGACAGCTTGAAGACCCTGAAGCCAATTGTTTTAAGATCAAACTCTTTACCAGACATCATACTATACAGACTAGGATTTCTCATGGCTATTACTTCTACTTCCCTCGCAATCATTAGCAAGTCACCTCAGGACTCCACCAGATAAGGCCTACAAATAGATTGAAATCCTTTCGGTGGTTTTATGGTATCTACAAGCTTTGGAATAGGACACCACTACCACCAAAGCCCATGCTCATGTGATAGACTAAGATCTCTTTGTCAATCTTATAATAGCATGAGCTCCCTCTTATGGCATAGATATGGTCCTTGTAGAATAAGACATCCGCGGATGAATATGAGGAGAAACAAGTCCATGCTTTGTTTCCAGGTCTCGAGAAGGCCATTGCTGGATTTCCACCAAAGATGGCCATGGCCACAACATCGAAAGAAGAATAAAGACTTGATGATAAGACAACCTTTTGCATAATTCTGAGTCAAATAATTTAATTCTGTTGATTCTGATCCGAATTTTAAATACTGTTTTCAATAACTTCCTCAGTAAATAGATATGTATAGTCTAGAGAAAGGGGTCATAGATGTGGTTAAATCTGAATTTTCTGGTTTGCTTATACTGGTAAGAAACTCTATGAAGCGGCAGAAAACTAATAGCAAAAAAACTAGGCAACAGTCAAGGTGAAGAGGACCAGCAGGTTTTTCTTTCAAAACCCCATGTCCAATGCCGTTCCATCAGTCCAATATCAGCTCCTACAGAATTTACAAAATCTCGAAATAGGAAATATAAAAATTAATCACTCTAATTATTGGACTTTCCATTCACACCTGATCTCAAGACTTCTAAACTACCTCCAGTTGACCGTATCTTCCAACCCCTTGCTCAAGTAACTAATAATGACTCTTGAGCTGAAGTAATTTACAATATTTAAAAAAAAAAAAATAATAATAATAATAACAATAAACAACTACAATAACATGGGGTTTTGAAAGAAAAACCTGCTGCTCTTCTTCTTCTTGGCTTTGGCCTAGTTTTTTTTCTTTTGGCTGCTATTACTTCAATGTTGCGATGTATATGTTGCTATGCCATTATACTATTTCTTCTACCTTTGACAAAGTTACCATTTATGGGTGATGTTCACATGCCCAGAACTGTGCCTTGTTCCTGATAGCAACATTGAAGTAATAGCAGCAAAAAACTGATCTGTTACAACCCTATTCCTACCATGATTCTAAGCAGTTTAGCTTTAGATCTTTAAAACTCTAGGCTGTCCTGTGATAAACAGGGTCATTCGAATATGATCCAGTAGACAATGGAGTCTTGCCAATTGATGTCCCTTACAAATGATCCTGTGTTTCACTTTTCAAATTGTAATGCTTCTGTCCTCTTCACAGTTCACAGCTAGTGTACTTCATGAAGGAGGAGGAAATGGAGGTTGAAGTTTTTAGAATCATCTGAGCGATTTTGAGTCATTTTGCCAAAAAAGGAAGCTTCTGCTGCATATATGCAATGCATGTTTAAAGTTTTGTGTAGCTTAATGTTGTTTATTTCCCAAACTTTTGATAGTCTACACAGGGATAATGCAATCTCAGTTTCAGAAATCATCCGAGTGACTTTGAGTCATTTTGCAAATAAAGTTTAACACTTCTGGGAATTATTTAGAGATCAGTAGTTATGGCCATTTCAGAGAGATGCTGAATGGTTCTAGATTCATAAGGAAAATATTTCATTATCATCAACATTTTTTTTTTCAAATGTAATACCTCTTCATCAAGATCTTTAAATCACTAGGGAGTCATTGAAGTAGCTTCTTTTCTGTGAGTACTGATAATTTTCTATATGTACTTATACTTTCTTGGATATGCTCGTGCAGTTTTACCTATCTGATCATGTCATAGGTTCTATGTATGTTTACTTCCTTAGATTTGGCCGCTAACCAAAAATCTGAAGTTATGATAGAAGAATGTGAGATAAGAAGGGGAATTTTTTTTTTCTTGGTGTGTGTTGGGGTGTTCTGGGGGGGAGAGAGGGGGATGATGAAGAAAGGAATTTCCATTAGGATTGAAAGCTTCCTCTTATGCTGTGTTATCTACAACATTGGGGACAGGTGAAGAAAAGCTTTTGAAAAAGAGCTAGTTATTATATCTGAAAATGGGGGTTTTCAAATGAGCAGCTCTCCATTGATTGTGAGTAGACTGAACCCTAACCTTTTTTTTTTTTCGGTAGAAGATTGAACCCTAACCTGATGGCTCCAGAATTTGGCGACTAAATACTTTGGAGACAGACTATTTGGCAGTTTCACAAAAATAAATTTGATTAAACTATAGAACATTTATTCATGGGCCCTAACGACTAAATGAATGCATTAAATCCCATTTTATTTTATTTTTCAATTGTTGGTGGATGCATCTTGAAAGGATCCTGACTTGATCACAGAACAATCTCTGTCTCACACACACACGCACAAGCTGATTTTAATTATTTTCTTTGTATTGCATGAATCCCTCCTGAAATATCTTTTCTTCAGGGAAGCATAGAGATATTCATATAGTTGTCTGTTCTATGCTGCGCTTCTATGTTTGTGGTGTGGTTCTTTTTAACAGGTGGAAATGGACTGAAACCACAAGGCGTCATCATGTAGTTTTCATTGCTGAAAGGCATCAAAAGTTGTATGAGATTTGATCTCTAATTCATCTTCAGAATGATAATTAGATTGAGATACAGTAACCATCTTTGGCAAATTTATTGTACGGGTGATGGAATGCTCCACTCAACCCCATCTTTTCTTTTGAAAAAAAAAAAAAGAGCAACCCAGTACACAAGGCTCCCGTTACAGCGGGGTCTAGGAGGGGCAAGTGTACACAGCCTAACCCCCTGCTTCGCAGGAGAGGCTGTTTCCAACCTGTTCTATTCTCCCAAATTTACCTCTGTGGAATTGATAAAAAGTTTGAAGGGTTCATGTACTCCCAGAGGTCTCGACATACACATTATTATCTTACCCAAGGCAGTTGAACCTTTTCCACATAAATATATATAGGGAGAGGGATAGGTATGTCGCCAATATCAAGTATGTTAGCGGATAGCACCAATAGGAACACATGATGGAGTATCATTTAGGAAGGATATGAGGGTCATTTCAGAAAAAGGGAAGAGAGAGATAGACACAATGGGTGGTAGCATACTTGATATCGGCGGCATACCCAACCTTTTCCCATATATATATTTTTTGGGGTGGGGTGGGGTGGGGTGGGGTGGGGTGGGGTGGGTGGGGTGGTGGTGTGGGTTTGAATCATATGGGACATTGTTCAAAATCTGACGGATCTGGGAGGCGGATGAGGGAAGTTGCTTGCCCTACTTGTACGGTACATCTACCGGTTTGAAGCCTACCTCTGCGCATTTAACTGAATTTATCACAGTCTAATTGCCATCAGTGATCAAGTTTTGGTTTCTCGTTCTCAAATAAATCTCTTAGATACTTAGGGTTATCTTTGCAGGTCCAAGTTCCAAGCTTCGGTTCTGAGACCATTGTGGGGTTTGCCAACACCCATTTCTTGTTGGTGCTCATTGAACTGCCTCAGAACACTACTATTACAAAGTTCCAGCAACTGCAGTAAAATTGACACTCAAGCGATTATCTTCATGATTTTAATTTTCGGTTCTGATTTGTATGACTGACTCCGGTTGCGTCCAATATTAATAAGCCACTGATTTGTGGAGTTTGTATATATTATCTCCAGTTATGTATATCTCTGTTGAGCTTTTTAGGTCAGTTGATGTATTATTACGTGAATTTCATGTACTAAAGCCCCCTTCTGCTACATTTGTTTTTGTTTATAGAAGCAACCTTTGTACTGGCTCATGCATCATTATATATATTTGGAGTTAGTTTTCTGTAGATCCCTGCTGGGACCATGGCTTAAGGTTGCTCAAGAGGTTAATGATCTATTGGAAAGAGGTATACGAGTCTGGTTTGGTCCCTTCTGTAGAACTTGCATATTCTACTGGTATTGGGGATATCTAGGTCAACAGCCCTCCCCAGTGGTGGCGATTGATACCATGTGGCTCGAGCCGTTAGTTTTACTTACCGGTATTGCAGAGAATTTATGATTAAATTCATTGGTTAATTGCATAGTTGTCAAGGCATCGCCTAGGAAACCTTTGCTGGAAGGGCACCTTCTTGGTGTCAACTTGTTTGTTCCCCTCCTTCGATGCTGAGACAACTATGGTCAACTGTGTACTATTCATCAACGGAACTGTGTTTCTTAAACAGCTTTCAGCATTTACTTTTATTATGCTGGAGTTACATCTGTCGATTGAAACTGGGTTTAGGTAACTGTAGGAGCTTCATCCTTGTCACAGACTATAGCCTTGCAAGATTCTACCACAGTGAAGTTTGAAATAGGGGATACTGCTGGCCAGGAGAGGTATTGTGGCTAAATTTATTGTTCTGCTTATGTGTGGTAGTTATAATTTGTGTAAGCAGTTGCAATCCCATAATTCTTTAATCCTTCATTCTGAAGAAAGTGTCAAATTCTAAATACATTTATATAAAAGCCATTTAGTACCATATAATGGAGTTGTACGCCTATCCACTATGCCTCAACACTAGGGTTCACGAAGCAAGCTATCAGGCCTGAGTCATCATTTCAATATTTCATTCACTATATTTGTTGGCTTTATGGAACTATTAGATAAGTCCATAATACAACATTTTTTCAACTTTATTATCATTTTCGAATGGTCAAAGCTACTACTCACATGTTGTTTCTCTTCCATCATTGCAAAATTTGAGGGTAAATTTTTTCAAGATGGAGAGAATTGAGTTCTACATTACGTGATAGTTGAATGTGATTTGCACTTGGTTAAGATGCTTTAAGCTCAGTCTGCAAGTTCCTCGCACTATATGTAACGTGCCATATGATCATTTTGGAATTACCATATGTGTTATCATCATTACTATCTATTGATTTGTGTCAGTGTCGTATGAGTCACCATTGGTTGAATAGGTCCAATTTCATATCAAAAGGTAAGTTTTTCAGGAAAAAAAACTCACTTTCTGATAATATTGGCCGATCCGTATCAACACCAATACACCGATATGGTACCAAGATTTAAAATGCGTATGGGTCCACTGGTGTAATGTGGGAGATGTCATTATGCATGATTATGTATGAGTGGTTTGTGGACCCCACCCAAAAAGTAATCATGCTTTCTTAAAAGTCTTTTAGCTTGGAGCTAATTGGAGATGTGGACTCTATTGTGATTCAATGCAGAAATCAATTAATTGATCTCTGCATTTAATCACAATAGAGCTGCTCCAGTTTTCTAAGATCCTGATACAGTGGGCAAGCCCCACAAGACCAGTATCAACACATCAGAACTCTATCCTGTCTTTCAAACTAAAAAACAGAGTCAACACACGAGCTAATAATATCATGATACAATCCGCTTTATCCGTTAAAGGCATGATACCTGTAACACTAGATTAGCTTAAGTACATTGGTCTCTATGTCTTAAAGAAGAGACTGGTATAGTGTTTACCATTCTCACTGTCAATTCCAAACTGCCTGGTTTAAGAAAGAACTGAAATTTATCAATACATTATCTCCCTAAGTAATATATGCCACCAAAAAAAAAAAAAAAAAGGGTATTTGCAGTAGCAGTTTAATTATTGCTCACTAGGAAAGAGTTTCAGGTGTGCAAATTCCCCACTAGGTTAATTATTGTTCCTTTGTTCACACAAGGATCTAGCTATTGCAGATACTAGTGCTGATTCTGATGATAAGAGAAGATGAGAGAAAACTTGCAGAAAACTCACATATGTGTGTGTGTGTGTGTGTGTGTGTGAGAGAGAGAGAGAGAGAGAGAGAGAGAGAGAGAGAGAGGATGAATTGATCATCCCATGCACTTAGGTAATAAGGCCAAACCATGTTAAGTCATTCTTGTGTGCTTGTTTCACATTACTGCATTATTACTTTTCATCTTGTTCATGAGGCACTCATCATGCACAACAGGACCTCTAATTGAACTTTAACTTGCCAGCATGGGCTAAAATAGAAACAGAAAAGAAAAAAAATTATTTGAAGGGTTTTAATTTCCATGTTCAAATGGTTCTCCAAGCAATGTGATTTAAGTTGTTCATTTAGGATGAACAGCACTAGTAGAGTTAATTAAAGGGAAAAGAATGTTTTGTCTCTTGACCAATAATGCAGGGGACTACAAGTACTTCATGCAATTCAAGTAAAAACAAGCACAAAGCTGCTGACCTTGTAAATATAACTTCAAATTCTTGACAATGTATTCAAACCCAAATCCCTTCCAATCTTCACAAACATTAATATCACCTTCAACACAACTCTTATTACTTGATCGTCCAGAGTTTCGATTAGCTCGATAGGCCTGGTTGCTGAATATGGATCACATCTGCATTTCTAGAGAATTACACAACAACCAATTGAAGTAAAGAAGATGATAAATTTTATTCCATTTCGTTGGTGTGGTGCTCTAGACCACGGTGTAAGTTACCTAGTCGGCGGACCAGAAAAGTATATTGGCCAATTAGTACAGAGATTAGCAAACAAAATCGCAGCAAATCCTAGTGGCTCCTCAAAAGTAGATGGAAAGGTCTTTCAAGAAGAACAATCCCCAACAGCAATTTCAGCATTGTTGATATAACAATAGTGAAAATACCAAGAGGAAGAACACAAAAGATTGCTCTCAACTTCATTAATTATCTTTTTTATGGTAGAACAACTTCATCAATTATCAGTGGGTTATGATTCCCTAACCAAGCTCACATTCTCATCTGTGTCGATCGGTGAAAATAATTTTAAAATGATACCCTGCACCATCCTTCGCTGCATTCAGAATGAACATAATCCTTCCAAAATGCCATCTAATTTTATTACACAATAACAAACTCAAGACATCTTAGCACCTCAAGGTATTTTTTTTTTTTTTTTTTT
>NC_056567.1:324076-372370 GCF_013358625.1 Macadamia integrifolia | reverse complement strand
AAAAAAAAAAAAAAAAAAAAAAAAAAAAAACACATTGATGACCTTTTTCACAAGAAGCACATCTGAACACATCTTTTCACCATCTTCTTAATCTTCCACTGTTGGACTTTCTTTGTTGCTCAATTGGTGCTGCCATAGTAGAAGTCCTTAAAACCACTCATCGTTCATTGAGAAAATGATCTATGACAATTCCAATTACCATTCCGCATCCGTCTTGAATTTCCAATCAAATTTGAGGTGGTAGGACAATTCCAATTACCATTCCACACATAATATGCTCAGTGACATATCTGCATTTCCTTGATAAGGGAAGGCCACATAATCCTGGATCCTCATGGTAAGAATCCTCTGAAAATGTCTCAAATTGATTGCTTTGTGGTATAGGTCCCTTGAGATGATTTTGGGAGAAGTTCAGGACTTCAAGAAATATAAGATTAGTAAGTTGCTGAGGGATCCGCCCATGAAGCCTGTTACTTGACAAATCCAAAGATTCAAGCTCTACCAGGTTTCCAATCACTGATGGGATTTGGCCTGTTAGGTCATTGCCAGACAAGTTTAGAGCGATAAGTGATGTGAGGTCTCCAATCACTTCTGGGATCTCACATTGGAATTTGTTGGTATGAAAGATCAAGAACCGTGTAGGTGATCAGGAAAAAAAAAAAAAATCCATTCTTATTCCTCTTTTCTATGATTTTTTATAGTAGATGTCTTCCATACTATTGTACTCCACTGATTTTTGTCCATTTTTTGACATCATCGCCCTCAAGCTTCCAAAGAATTCAATTGGCAAATTACCTGTAAATCTATTGAAGGAGAGGTCCATGACTCTCAACATTGGGAATTCATTATAGGCTTGAGGGTTTCTGATTAGGCCATAGAATCTGTTGGAACGCAATACAAGAACTTGCAACCTAGGCAAATTTCCCAACCTGAAGGGAGAAGTATCAAATATCTTGTCATATCCAAGGTCTAGAACCTCTAGTGAAGCGCAATTAGCCAATGAAATAGGTAGTTGGCCTTCTAATATGTTTCCATAGAGATTTTGAGTGTCTTCAGGCTGCTTGCACTTGTAAATTGTTGAGGCATTCCATGAAATCTATTCCATCCTAGTTTCAATACTGAGAGGGTGCCACTGTTAACCAGACATTCTGGAATTAAACCGCCCAAGTTGTTGAAAGACGCAACAAAGATTTGTAAATTAGTCAAATTACAAATCGATTTTGGGATTGAACTGCTCAAGTTGTTGTAAGAAAGATCCACAAAAGAAAGAGTCTCCTTCCATATCCAACTAGGTATCTGTCCTTGGATTTGATTGTTTGAAAGGTCTAAATTCTCCAATTTATCTTGAGTTCTCAACAAATTCGGGAATTCTTTTACCTGGCAATATCCCAAGCGCAACCCTTGAAGCTGGGGAAGAGCAGAACTGGAGTTGCCAAATTCAACTGACAATAGGTTGTTTGAAAGGTCAAGAATCCAGAGGTTCCCAAACATGTTAAAGTTTACAGTGCCATGGTTTTCAAGTCTTGAGAGTTGAGAAATTGATTTAATCAGACGGACTGAACCAGTAAAACTATTGAAGGAAAGGTCCAAATTGGCTAGTTGTGTAGGTTTGCTAGGGAAGGTGAGACCCATCCAGAGAAATTGCAACGAGAAAGTTGTAATGTCCTAAAAAAAGTAAGATTTCCAATAAAATCTGGCAATTGACCACTGAGGTAAGGATTTTTTGATATGTCAAGGATTTGAAGATAGGGTAGCTGAAAAACATTGCTGGGGAACTCTCCATATAATTCACAAGAACTTAGACTAAGAACTCTCAAATAAGAGAAATTGGCCAAGAATTTAGGTGCTTCAATGGAAAGATAGTTTTCATCAAGTCGGAGCTCCGAAAGGAAGACAAGTTGCGAGAAAGAAGAGTAAATGGGACCTGAAAGATTACAGTTAGACAAGCTCAATGAATGGAGGTTAGGAAGTGCTTGTGGCAAGATCTGAGACCAATCGCTTCCCTGTGTACAGAGGTCTACACCATCAAGGTATAATTCCATCAGAGAAGTCAGGTTTTGGATCCACCCCTCAAGGTTTGGTGTTTCCAGTTTTGGCCGTTTGAGTTCAGCAAGAGAGACTAAATATTCCTCCACAGTTTCTGAGTTTGGGTCTTTTAAGTCTAGCCTTGGAATGCATGAATATATATATATATATATATATATGGGTGGAGAGATCAAGAGAAACCAACCTCGTTAGGTGTGAGAATTCCAAGGGTATCTGACAGGAGAAACACGTATCGGAGAGATTGAGGTGGGTCAAACTTGGAAGCCGATCAAACCCAGATGGGATAGGAGTCAGTCCAAAGTATTGGAAGTAGATTGAGCCATTGGAGATGATCGAGACCAAAGAGGCTGCTGTTGGAATGGATTGGTCCAGAAAGCTTGAAACCAAAGTCCAGAGACCGATCACGTAACCAGGGGTCATGTTGCATGTGACGCCCTCCCATGAGCAACAATCCGTTTCAGGTCCCCATGTACTTGTATAATAGTTATTAAAGGACTCTTGCTGCAATTGTAAGAGAGAATTTCTGGTCATCTAGGCAAGTAATAAGGCTCTCCCTCAAGAGGGCTTCTTGGGTGAGGCAAATGCAATACGAAGAAGCAGCAGAAGAGAAGAAGATGAGCCATGGGGAGATCTCCCATTCTTGGGATAACAAACATAAACATATGCGAAATAGAAATAATCTTCTAGATATATAGGAGATGAAGAACAAGGCTAGCTTGAGATGGATGAGAAAAAAATGGAGGTTCCCCTATATATATATCTTCATAGATTTTTTCTGTTCAACACTGTATGTTGACTGACTAGTCACAAATTTACTTGGCCCAATTCGATGAAAAGATAAAAAAGTGGATGTGATACCCGTTAAACAATCTATATTGACTGGACTGATCAGAAACTTGTGTCCAATTCAATTGTTCGTGGAAATATTGATAATATGGAAGTTGACATTGACGAATGAAGACTAGGCTGTGTTTGATATGCATTCTTGGAATGCATTCTGGTCCAAGAACGCATTCTAAACTATACAATACTATTCCTATTCTAAGAATGCACATTCTCTTCTTATAATCTAGAATGAGAACATTGTTTGGATATATGCTTGGTTAAATTGCAATCCTTGATTACAGAATACTCAACCATTTCATCAAACATGTCATAGGCAAAATTTGTTGTTCGTAGCTCAAGCGCTGTTATATTTTTCTTTGTGAACTCACTAATAATAAGTAATAACACAATCAATCATCCCATACCTGAAATGATATCTCAGCCCTGTGATTCAGGAAATAACTGCAAGTTCGTGAAGTTCTTCAGAGGTAATTCTTCTTGGAGCTAGCTTACTTTTAGATCCGTAATCTCTGCAAGCAGAGCTTCTTTGTCTTGTTGGAGGGCGGCGAAATTGAGCTTCAAGATTTCAAAAGGATGTAATTTCTCTACAATTGCTTGGTCTTCCTCTGTACTCGACGATTCTGAAACCAAACAGCCACTTGTCGAGGTTGCAAGACCAGCTTCTGGGCCGAATTCTTCAACAGTGTCTCCTGCGTCTAAGAACAGATTAGGAAGAGAATTGGGGTCTAGGTCTTGGATTTCAAGCTGAGAGCAACTCCGCTCCAATTCTTGCAGACGTCTCCATATCCGCTTCAATCCAGTATCGGTTTTCAATTTGCAAAGGTACTTCACGAGTCGACCAAAGCAAGATGAAAGAATGAGAATGCTAGAAGAAGGTCCATTCTCAACCCCATTCTCAGAATTTAGAATGGGAACGTCATAGACCAAACAGTATTTTTATCATTCAGAATATATTCTAGACTTAGAATGCGTCCTGAGAATGTCTAGCAAATCTATTTTCCCTTTTTATCTTTTGAAATGTAATCATAGAAGATATAATAATAATAACAACAATAATAATTTTTAACTCTAGTCTTGAAAAGTGTATATGTCCAATTGGTATGGTAATTAGTGAACAAGTTGCAGCAAATCCTGGTGGCTCCTCAATAATTAGATGGAAAGGTCCTTCAATCCCCAATAGCAATTCTGATATCATCACTGATACAATAATAGGATAATAGTTCGCAGAAGTTCAAGCTGCCAGAGCCTGTTCTCTGTATTGGTGGAATTCTGCAGGTTGAGCTACTGGGTAGGGTCCAGAGACGAGAATTGGATGGTTTATTCTAAATATGGTAGGTAACTGTCACTGCCATCCTTTTCTTTTTGTGTTTTACATGGATGGCTGCAATTTCAACTAGAATGTGCTCTAATACTCAATGGAGTAAATCTCCTCAACCCAGACTTGATATGTATATATATATGTCAAAAGAAAGAAACGAAAATGGAAAGGGGTTTGGGTTAAAAGAGCAAGCTTTCCTTAGTTATCCTAATAAATAAGCTGTGATCTGATCATTTGAGGCGCATGATCCATTTTCATCCGTCAGCCATAATAGTTAAAAGTCATACCAAGTGTAGGAGGCTCCCATCACTATGGGGTCTAAAGAGGATCATAATGTACACAACCTTATTCCCACTTCACGGAGAGACTATTTCTCAAACAGTTAAAATTATTAGTGGGTTTTCTAGTCTTGACATTTTGGAGTGTATCTCCCAACTCTCTACAAATACTGCCACGTGGCTGGTCAAATTGGAGCTGAAATTTTATGAACAGGTGGACCCTATTCGAGGTTTTCAAGTTTCAGCCCCAATGGAATTGGCCAACTACCGCAACAAAGCAATCGAAAATCCAGGACCATAGAGAGGGTGCATAGCATAATACTGGATGGTATGCATGAGAGGGTATATAATTGAAATTGAGTCTGAAATTTGACACAACCAGTCTAGACCAGTTCTTAGATATTCAATAATAAGAATTTTCAAATTACTCTTCCATGTGGCACAACTAAGTAAGGAGTACAGAGAACTATTTTCCAGAAACCATAACACGAAAAATGTTCAAATCACTCTTTTCTCTCTTGCTTGCACAACATGACAATAAAACAAACAAATACTCATCCAAGCTGGGTCAATCCATTGGGCCTCCGCTACCATCACAAAACTCACAAAATTTCTTCTTCTAGTCATCGCAAAAAATGTCAGAATGAAACAATCTTCAAAACAGATACAAGAATTCAAAACACACATAACAATTACTCTCAATGAATGAAGGACTCATGGATGTATTCCTTCTTACATCATAGGACTCAGTTGTCTTTTTGAAAAAATATTGGGGTAGTGCTGACATTCAAATTGTTGCAATCTAGCATTCATGGTAGAAATGTGAAGAGTGAAGACAGACCAGAAAACTGGTACATTGAATTACCTCTTTTGGGTAGGTTAAAAAAGTTGCAGTTCTGATTATATCGCAGAAAAGTTTGTGCTTTTTCTTGAGATATACCCACATATCCCTTAACAGACTTTTCTTCCATTCCGAGTGGAGGGTAAATCATGAAGCTCCTTATGCCACGAACTTTCATGGCCATAGCTCTTAGATCGTTCCGCAGAGCTTCTTTCTGCAGTTCTACTTTGAAATGGGAAGGTGGGGTTTCAACGGTGCAGGGAGCTTCGAGAGGAATTGGGCTTGAATTTGTGAGTTTTTTCTTTGACAGCATTAGTAGAATAATCCATGTTTTGTTGATCTTTTGAGTTCTATGATTTACTTGACTTCAATTTGTGATGTTTTACTGATTCTATATGGCTGGTTCATGATTCTGGGAGATCTCTCTTTTATGGTTATGTTCTCTATTCTTGTGTCTTTTGGTTGTAGCTGGTTGGCTTTTCGTATCCTCATACTATTTTTTGTGTTAATTTGGTCATTTCTATTGGTTTCTCATGTCCCATTAATGGGCATTTCCATTTGTGGATATATGTATGACAGTTCTTGAGATTTTTTGTTATTGTTTTGGGTACTTACATCTTTTGGCTTGCTATCTATACCCTTTATTGTTCAAGCTCTCCATGTTTTGGAGCTCCCGACTTGGAAGACACATAATTTTGTCTCAATTGATTTTTTTTTCTTGATCTCTTACAGGTGCTTGTTGATATTCTCAGGTGTCTTGGATTTCTTCTGTATGGAATGCCTACATTATAGATAGCCCTGTTATTTTTTTATTAGCACTTTGGTTCTTTTTCATGTATTTCATTCTTTACATCAGATTTACCGCATTTGATGCATACCATGTTTTTAAGTTTGGTTGACTAAACATTTTATATTCAGGTATCCACGCTTCTAAAATTTCTTTCTTCTGTACACTACCGAAGGCAATGTTTCATTTTTCTATTTTGTACATATTGTAGGCTTTCACTTGTATCATTAATTTCATTATACTCTGTTTCCAACGCAAATTCTGAATCAAATGAATACTTTCTTCTATGGTTTAATTGTGGGTCGAACAGAATCAACAGTCTGAAATAAAGGAGGCAAGTTATTACAGATTTACATTCTATTTTTTATTTTTATTTTGGGGGGGGGGGGATTTCTGCTTTGCTGAGGAATGAAAGTGACACCATGAAATAGGTTCATTACACTATTTTAAAACAGAATCAAATCAGATTTTTTGGACAGTTTTGGTCATAATTAGTACCCATGCACAGCTGCAGCAGTGTGATAGACTTTCATAATTTTTATTGTCATGGATGCCCTAGATCGGAAGATCTTTGCATAGTATGAAAGAAATGCACTGAGAAATTAAAAGCCATTGTAAGGTCCCTTTGAAAATAAATGCACACAAAAATTGAGTCATTTTCTATATAGTATGTTGAGTGGTCACTGACGCGTTCAACGAACATTAGGATAGCCTAGTGGTGGCAGCTTCGGCTTGAAGAGCTGGCGCTCAGGGGAGGAGGTCATGGGATCTAACCCTGTAGTATGCTTTGTGTGTGTAGGAGTAGGTGGCCGTTGGCCCTACTAGCCCCCAATAGGCTGGTGCTTAGTAGGATAGAGCCAAAAAAAAAAAAAGGATCACTGACGCGTTCAACCACTTTTGGATCATGGCAAGTGCTGATTTTATTTTATAAGGTCCGTGATGAGGTGTAATATTGTGTTGAAATTTTCATTTCTATCCTTATCCTTATAAATCTTAAATGCATCTCCAACTCGAGGATCCATGCTTAAATATTTGGTGAAAGCATTTACAATTATAGTTGTTATGGCGTCTAGGAGATCCAAGGAGCTGGAGGGGGCCTGGATGTAAGGCGACCAAGCACCCAAGGCCTTGGCAACACCTTGACAACTATGTTTACAATGCCAGCCGATGATCTGATTCATGTGGTTGGGACCGGCAGCATAAAATGTAAAAACACTAGTGGAGTCTCTACTTGAGTTGATAACTCTTAACTCTATTCTAAGGGTATCTTTGGTAACCAAAACTGTGCAAGTGAAACAATAGTTTATTTCCATTCAAGGAACAATCAAAGAAAGGAAATTGTTTTTTATCTGACCATAAGCTATCATAGGTATCAAAACATGAATGTGATCTGTAGATACTGACCAGTTAGTTCATTGAGACACTCACTTTTTCTTAGACAAGTAAAAAATGGCTAACCATGTTCGAGTTACCAGCTCAAAGTTGACATATAGCAGTTAAGTAAATGAAAACATTTTTCACTTTTGGATTATATAACAGATATGTATGGTTGTTATACATGGTTTTAATGGTATTTGTTCCCCGCAACATCAGCAATTTGTATCAGAGCTTATGAGATTCTTGGAAAGTGAGCTGCTGACATATTGTCTACTCGCAAGAACTTATGAGGTTCTTAGAAAGGGATTTCATTATCCCGATGTAGTCTCACATTACATTTAGGTTTACACACAACAGGCATGGAGGGATTCCGTTGCCACCTAGAATCCCCTGGTGTCAACCTTTAATGATCTGCAAACATTATTTGTGATAAACACACAAGAGAAGCAGTTCAGACTTCAGTGAGCATTCTTAGAATTGGGAAGGAAGAGCCAGCGATGAGTATCTGTTATCCATTTCTCGAACTCGAGAAATCTTTATCTTTTACAGCCTCTGCTTATAAAAAGGGAAACTGTGAGTAGTTCACAAAATTTGGCACACCTGTATTGTATATTCTAGAGGGCCTACTCTGAAAACAATGGAAGTAAAATGATATCCTGAATCCACTGTGTATGTAATTTCCATTAATTCCCAATAACAGAATTCTTCTTGGAATTCATGGACCACACTTCAATGCAACCTTCTATTTTTTATTCTTCACTTTTTAAGAAAAATGCTGAAGAAAGTAATGTTTTATCCCAATTTTAGAACCAGAAACCATTATGATATGTGGAATTATACAGAGGAAAAGGTACTCGTTGCCTTGTTGAGCATCAGCAGATGCAGTACAGGATTTCGGATTCACCAGCTGAAGTGTGTATTGGTCAATTTGGGTTATTCTATTCAGTAAATTCATGACATGGTGTTGAAGTTGGAATTACTTAATGAGCTGACCTTTGGACCCCTCAGGACCAGTCTCAATGACTCAATGACGGAAGGCGATGCCCGAGGGATTGGTATAGTGGCAGTAAATTCACATTGTGTTTCTGCAATTGTTGCTGCTTGGGATTGCTGTTAAAAAACATAAATTAGTCACAAATAGAAGGAAACCCAACTGTTTCTCCTTCTGAACAATGCTAAACTTTCCTTCTCTTGCAGTAGCAGCTGAGGAGGAAGTCTCTTATGGTTTCTTTTTCTGGATTGAGATTGTTGTGGTTGTTGGTTCTGTTATCTTGATGGGTGTGTTCAGCTTTAGGGGAGAGAAAGACCCTTGTGAAGCAATTGCTGACACACTCATCTCTTCCAATCGATATTTCAAAAAAGTGAGACCTCTATCTATTGGAGAGTCCAGAATCGAGTAGTGTTTGAATTGTTCATTGAGATGTTGCCCTTGGCATGGGTGTTAAGCTTTTCAATGTGTTTAGGCATAGTAGGGACCCCACCTATGTGGCAATGGCACTGCAAGCCTCCAAGTATACTTTTCCTTGTTATTGGGCAGATTTAGGAGCCAAGTCCCATAAAATCATAGTAATGGTTGTCTTCCAATAGAATTAAGAGTAGTTCGATTTTGAAAAGATTTACTTAACCCCAAAGTTACTTATTATTGCTCATGTAGCCCAAGGACAAAACAAAAAGAAACTTCTTAAAATACCACAATGCCACTTCTATCCAAGCCATACAAGAGAATAAAAACAGAATGAAATCCCTTGTTAACTCTGAAGTTTGTAACTGATGCTGAAGCGCTTGAGACTGGGTAAATTGCTGATGCGTCTGAGAAGATGGCGAGGAGGAACCACCTACAAACTGGTCTCAAATACCACCACCACCCTTTTTTTTTTTTTTTTGTTTTGGAGAGGTATGGAAAAAGATACAGAGGAAAACAATCTAAAACAGAGGCTATCAAATACCTCAAATCCGATAGAGCAACAATTTTTTCTCATTCATCTTAAAGAAAAAATGAAATTTATACAATAAAACAAAGGAATGAAAAAACTCTCTCCCACCACAGGGTTTTAGATTACAGATTTGTTCCATCTAAGCAACTCAAGCTTCCTTGCATTTTACAACAACTCAAGAAAATGGCCAAATTTAATTGCGCAATTCATTAAATTGGGTCACAATCTGAAGACAGATATAACTGTAGTCAACAAAACTACATCCAGTAAGAGCTATGGGCCAGACACATTAAAAAAAATGTCTTCAGCAGTCTTTGAGAAATCATGAATACTTAGTTGACTCTGTTGGGAAACAAAACTGATTAAATCCATGTTGCTCCACTTCTAATGAAACTTGATCCTCTGACCTTTTTCACATTTTGATTAGCCATCAAATTCCTCACCCTTTCTGCATCTTCCCATTTCTCATTCAGAACATATATATCACATATTAGAGAATAAACCCCTCCATCATTCTCAGGCTTCACAACCTGCAAAACCTGTTCAATCATTCTCTCAGCCATCTCAAACTGCTTATGCAATTTACAAGCTGCCAAGAAAGAACTCCACACTATGGCATTCGGTTCAAGCTTCATTGTCTTGATGACTTCATAAGCTTCTTCTAACAAGCCTGCTTTGCCTAATAAATCCACCATGCACCCATAATTTTGAATCCTTGGTTCCAACCCATACTCTTGAACCATACTACAGAAATGTTGCTGGCCTTCATCGACCAATCCAGCATGTGTACATGCACTAAGAATCCCTATGAAGGTGATCTCATTGGGTCTGATGCCAGCTTCTTTCATCTTCTCAAACATAGAGAGAGCCTCTTCAGCACATCCGTTATGGGCCAGTCCACATATCATTGCACTCCAAGACAGGACGTTCCTCTCCTGCATCCTCTCGAAAATCAGGTAACTGCTCTTCAAAAATCCACATTTGGCATACATGTCGAGCAGAACTGTCCCAAGCGCCACATTCAATTCCCACTCGTTCTTCACCGTGAAACCATGTATTGATTTGCCCACCAATAACCCAAGAGAACCCATATGGGCACAACCTGATAAAATCGAACCTAAGGTCACTTGGTCAGGTTTAGAAAGCTCATTTACCATCAATTCACGAAAGAGTGCCATCCCTCGTTCCCAGTCGTCAAGACCCATATACCCGGAGATCATGGCAGACCATGACGCAAGGTCTCTATCAGGCATACTTTCAAATACCAAACGAGCTTTCTCAACGTTGCCCAACTTGAAATAACCAGTGATCATAGTATTCCAAGTGACAGTATTTTTCTCAGGAATTTCATCGAACAGTAAACGTGCATCATCGAACGAAACAACAACGTAGGCATACAGAAGCGACGTAGCAACATAGACATGAGAATTGAAGCCGATTTTGAGGAGATGGGAATGTAGATGACGGATAAGAGGAAGGTTCAGCAAATGGGTACAAGACTTCAATGTGAATAAGATAGAGTGGCTATCGAATGGGATGGATTGGCGCTGCATTTGAGTATAGATTCTTAAGGCATTGTAAGGAGAGGAAGCTCTTTTTATGGCCAAAGCCCATGAACTGAAGGGTTTGGAAAACCAACATAGATGATGGTATCCGTTGTTTTGCTCTGATATGCGGGAGTAAATGACAAGCAGGGCTCGTGCTTTTCTATTAAGGCTTAGCAGCGATGACGCGATAGACGCCATTTACGCATCGATATTGAGCTTGAATGCATCACTGCTCTAAAATCATGTAAAACCATTCAATACTCAATACGATACCAGAAACCCGTCAAATTCCAGTTCCCACTTCCCATTGCCCAAACGCAGTATATATAAGTTTAGCTTGCACCTGTAACTAAGCGCAGGAGCCACACGGCTAAATAGTGCTCTTTTTCCCTGTTTAAAGGGGCCCCACATGGGCTGCATCAGGGCTTTTCTGAGTTCTGGGAGGGGTGGTGGACATCATTTCACCATCCTTTATGTCTGAACCCATGGATCATGAAAGGAAGGGCGTAAATTGGTTTCAGAACTAAGTATTTGATTCGGTTCTATGAAGTATTGTTGTGATCCCAAACCCAGACCAAGTTTTGCCTTGATTCGAAAAATCGACTTGTACTGATTCTGTTCAATTCAGTTACTATATATTCTGGTTTCTACATGGTTCAGTTCCCGATTCTCATACTTGGTAAAAAAATGAGAGAGAATCAACCGAAAACCATAGAATTTGGGAAGAAACAGTTCTAGATCGAATCCTCCTCGAAGAAGCTCAGATCTTCATTATATCGGGTCTTGTTTACTCTCTTCTCTATTGAATGATTAGGGTTAGTAACAAATGGATATTGCTACCAATTTATACATTGAGAGTAAGAGCTAATTATGTCGAACAAAACAATTGATGCCTCTTCCATGATGAGTATAATTACTAATAGGCCCAGATAATGCTTTAATTTTTAAGGCCGTTAACTGGAAAGCTCCTTTTTCCATCAAAGAGACCACTTCCTGTATTGGGTTCTCCATCCAACAAAGTCCATTAGTCAATAATCTTCCAATTGACTCAGCTAAGCCCACCACAAGTGAAAACAGTAGATGTAGGTCTTAATGTCCCACGTAGGGGTGTCAATTCCTAAACCGAACCGGTAAAACCGTCCAGATCAAACCGATAAGAACATAGACCGAATCAAACCGAAGCCTTATTGGTTTGGTTCGGTTTGGAGTATTGCAACCCCAAAACCAAATCGAATCGCACCGGAAACCGGATGAACCTGAAACCGAATCGGCTCAAAACCCAGACCGAAACTGAAACCAAACCGGTAAGAAACTGAGACCTCCAAAATTCATTAAAAAAAATCAAAATTTGCCTAGTTTTGTATACATTTGTATGGAAAGTCGAATCCAAACTGAACCAAAAACCAAAATCAACTCGGTTACAAATCGATTTAAGAAACTGAAGACAAACCGAAACCAAATCGCACCGAAACCAAAACCAAACCGAAACCAGAATTTCCTTATTGGTTCGGTTTTGGTTTTGGCTTTCCCACACCGAAACCGACTCAACCCAGACCAAAACTGAGCCGGACCGACCGATTGACACCACTAGTCCCACGATTACTTGCATGAGTATGGGAGGAGTTTTATGTTTTTGATGCCTTAGGCTTCAACAGATTCTGCCGGGTAAGTTTTTTTTTCTTGATTTCTTCTAGCCAAAAGGTAGGTTTACTGCTTCATGCTTAGGCTGTGATGCATGGAATTGAGTGGGTGCCGTGACTGACCTATTCCCAATGAGATTCATGGTGTATAATTAAGAAGTTTTTCACTCATCTTCCTTCTCATAAAACAGTAAGGTATCAAAAGTGTTAACCCTTGCTTATTTCAAAGTAAAACCCATGTAAAAGGAAAAATTTCAGGCAAGATTTCATAATTTTACTGAAAGGTTTTCTTCACTCACAGTGACGGGGAAAACCCCACAAATCTACCATCATTATTACACCCTTCCCCCTATTTGTTGCAGGTTTGAATGCCTCTCACTGTTCTTTGGCACCCATCCAAATGCAATGATGGCCATCGATGAAGGAATTCCCTCCACACCATGGCTTGAGGAAAATTCGATCATATAATTTTTACACAAAGATTACCTAAAAGATGTTCTCTAACAGTGACTTTAGTTACACATTACTTAATTAAAATCTTACACCCTTTTTTAAAAAGAGAAATAAATGGGTTGTTTTACTTAGCCCAACTTAAACAGGTGGCAACCTTTAATCGAGCCCTGGCCCAACCCAATATGTCTGAATGGGCCTTAGACTTGAAGCAATGCCCAGTCAATAGGTACTCTAGAGTCCAATGGCAACCCTCAAGGTGAACTCATGCACCAGCCAGACCCATTGATTATGCCATAGTTGGCAAAGAGGAGATAGAATAGGGAGGGTCCAAAGGTTTTCTTCTAGAGAAAATGAAAATAGTGATTATTGGTCCTTAATGAAGATGATAAATGACTTGCTTGAGCTGATGTTAGCCTATAGCTAATTGGATATATGACTAAAAATAAGCAATGTTTAGTCCATTAAATCCAGCTATCATATTCAGTGGATCCAATGTGTATTAGATATTGATTTGAAGTGCAAGTTTTTTTTTTCCACCTCAACACTTCATCTGCACTGTTTTCTTTCTTCATTGTGAAGTTGATAATATATTATGAGGAATCTTCTTGTGTAGGTTTCTGAAAGTTGTACTGCAATTTCTTCTTCTTAGCTTAGCTTCCTTATAACTTCTGAAATGGAGCAAAAATGAGAAGGAAATTAAAGGTTTTAGAATGTACTAGCTAGAGTCATTAGATGTAGAAAGTCTTAGTGGCATATCTCACACCCCATGGTTTTGTTTTGAACTTCGACTACTCATAGTCACAAGAAATGACCATTCATACTATCAGGTAAGGAAAAAATAAATCATCAACAAAGTCAAATCACCAATGGGTTTTTTGCCCTTTTCAAGAGGTTAGTGTCTCTAAACAAGAAAGTAAGTTTTAAGGGGCTCTGGATCTTCCTTGAGATATTTTACCTATTGATGGAAATCCTAACTATCAAATATTAGTAGTAATAGTTCAATTGATCGAGAGATTTGGATTTCTCTCTCTCTCTCTCTCACGCAATTTTGGATTTGTTGCCTAAAAATTAAACTGAAATTGACTATCACGATGTTGATTGAAACAACTTATGTTAAACAATATATGTTGGATGAGCTAGATTTTATTAGGGAAAGGAATTGCCATGACGCCTGAGTACTATTTTCCTCTCATATGGAATTCTTTATTAGTTTCTCTCTTATTTAGACCACTTCCTATGTGAATGATACCATTTTGCATGTTGTCATTGGTGTGGAATGCAAATCCCCTTGAGACTGGTGTTGTGGGGAACCTTCTCCATTTTTATAATCAGTACTTGGATAAAACTATATAATATAATTAATTTTCCAGAAGAGCTTTCGTTGGACGTTGTCAAACGAATGTGCATCGTTATCAACCATGACATCTTTTGAGGAATGTTTTGCAATTTTTCTTATTCTGAGAAAATTCAAAGTTTTTCCATTCTCCTTTCGAAATAATGAGCTTTTATAGATTGAGTTTTCCTAAAGTCATGGCGAATATAAATCCATTCACCGTAGCGCTTCAGATGGGCACAAGAAGGTATCAAAAGGGTATTTTGGGAAAAAAAATACTAAAATCCTATGGGGGTTTGTAAACCCTAAGATGATGGATGAATCATCTTATACGAGTGTAGGAAAACTCTCTCCCTTTTCGTTATATATGTTATTCCCAAATGCTCTCTTCATTCTAATTTAGAGTTTCAACCCAATTTATGTTTTAGAACATACTTTCACATCTATTGAATAAATATTGCAGAAGATACTGGAAGCCTATCACGTCAACGACCAACGCGAAAGCTCTAATCTAATAGGGGTGCAAAGCCCCGGCGGAGGAGCAATTAGACATGCTCTAGCGTTTGTGGCAAGTTCGAGTTGTATGATATGGCTGGTAAGTAGAAGTGAGAAAGGCGGTGAGTGAAACAAGGTCCGGTAGACCGAAGTCCAAAGAGTGAGACCCAATACTGGAACCAAACACTGTCACCGTTATCGGGCCAATCAATTAATGAAGACTCAAATCGTGAACCAAGACTGAAGAGGAAGCCTACATCGCGCCAGTCCCTATCTTTTGTTCTTCTAGTTGTGCTCAGCTCGGCCTAACGTGATGAGGGAGTCATCACGATTGGGACACTAACTACACAATTCTATGGTCAATACACGCGCAAGAGTGTATTGAGCTCAACTAACATAATCAATCCAAATTATGGCATTATCCACTTAAACTCATATTATAATTTGACATCACCATGCCTAAATAAATCTGTAAGTGATGCGAAAACCCCAATTCTACGCACAAATTTACTAATTTAACTTGGTGGAACATGGATAATGTTATCCATAATGATCAGCCATTGCGTGCTTCATGGCACATATCGACTAGATATGTTACACTTAGTAAGGTAGTATTGAGGACTCCGTCCCTATTATTTGGTTAGACTCAATCATGTTTAAGTTGTACATTGGGACTTAATTAGAACTCGTTCTTAAAAATTAGTTGTTAAGGAGAGAATGTTCAAGTTCTTATATGTATTCATATTGGATTATTATTCACATCCGATATAGAATCATTGGTTTCGGATGAAACCCCAACACAAATATACCCAATATACATTCCAACATAAAATTATTAAAAAAATATTTTTATAACGAAACAAACATTGCCCAAGTGAAAATGACAATAGTGATTAGGCCTGTCGTGGCATGAACGGCACCATATGAAAAAAATTTGTTGCCCTGGTATTGAGCAAGACATACGGCTGGATCAACAAGACTGCGGTCCCTCCCAGTGCATTAAGATTGATTAGAAAAAGTCATTTGATTGAGAAAAGAGTAGCAATAGATTAAGATAGATTGCAAGAAAGAGAATATAAAGTAGTATTTATTAAGGACATTCTTCAAAGAAAGAAAGCAACTCAAGTTACCTTGGCGCATGAAAAAATTGATTCATCATCATTTAATTTATGAGAAAAGACAACAAAAGTCAGTAATTCTGATCTTTATATCTTTCCGTGTACACCGGGCTATACTAAGCTTCAAACATACGAGAGAGAGAGAGAGAGAGAGGATGAAGTGTGGGGGTTGCCTTAAATGAGTCATTTCTATGAGATTGAGATTGTTAGCTTGACAAGTTGGCATAATCAAGTTTGTTGGGTTTTGAAATTGAAGCATAACGAAGCTTTTTAATATAAAATTAAGAATGATAATTATGGACTTGTCGGTAACGTTTATTTTAATTTTCTACTTGATATGAGGCATTTGGTACCTCATCTCATCCTTAATGGATCTTTCTTCTCTTACTACGGAGGATATATCACCAACTCATCGATTATGTTATGTTGCTCCATGGATGATGGTCAATTCTTTTTGTTTATATTGTTCCACTGGTGGCATAGATGAAAAACATCATTTTCGTCATCAACAATAACAACAACAACATATTTTAATGGTACTGCTTAAATAATTGTTGGGTTTTTAGTTTCACATTGGCAACTAGTTAATTAGCTTTAATTCTTTTATGCATTTAAGAATCCCTTCATGTATCAGTTTGAATTTTTAGGATAATAACTTTGTGTGCTATTAGATTTAATGGATTTTTACTGCATCCATGTGTCCATAATGCATATTTCCGCAAGTGCGAAAAAAATATTAAGGAGCCTCATCGGCTACTAATCAGCCTATATCCCTCATATAAACTTGAGAGTCTGTTTATCTACCTGTACGAACTTTTAAAATGACAGCTCTGTCTTGTCGAATCTAAAGGGATCTCCTTGTTTTTACACCTATGAGGTCACATCGGAAATGGATTTTCTGTTTTCTTATATGAAAGATACTTAGAGAAGATTTTTTTTAAATGGATCTTCTGTTTTCTTAGCTGATGAAAGATACTAAGATGGTTTTTAAATATATAAATATATATACATTAGTGGGAGCAGGTTGGGGAAGTGTAGTTGGGAAGATGCTTTTCATTGTCACAAGAACTTTTGCTTGTGTTCACGCAAGTCTTGACCAATGCCTCCCAAGATCTCAATATAATCACATCTTTTGGATATGGTGATCGCAGTTAAATAGGGGGAGAGAAAATACAAATAATTTTTCAAACACCTGATGACCTGAATGGTTTCTTGACTCGTTGCCAATACAATATTATGAATTCGTGATGAATATTTTTATTAGACTGAACAAGATATATTTATCTAAGTTAATGCATGATAAATAACATACAGACCAAGTTTCTCTCAACTCATGGTGAAAAGAGAATCATTTTAACCACAAATCTGATCATCCGATTGGATTTTGAGAACAATATTTCAGCCCTTCAACAATAGGCATCCACTCTTTTTAGTGTCCAATCATCATGTTAAATCATCGATTGATGCCATGTAGAAATATTAAATCCATAAATTATGTGATCATTCTTATAGCCAAATGTATTAATTTGTCTTAGAATGAGAGCTAGGGGGATAAAAAAAAAAAAACAATATGATCATTTTTTCTTAATGGAAAAACTATCGACCATCCAAATGGGTAATTTCCAAAAACGAAACACCATGTGATCATTTTTTCCCTAACTGGGACAACAATGGATCATTTAGATGGGTGATTTCCCCAAATTGCACCAGCTAATAAATGCCCTTCCTTGTGAGATTTGGCAATTCAGGATAAGTCAAGGTCTAGATATATCTGTCAAATTTTGGATCCAAAACAATATAAACTCGTCTAAATATATGTGGATACTTTGAATGTGTATCCATGCATCTTCTCATAACTCTTCTAAATTGTCTTAACAGTCTATGGAACAATTAAAAAAAAAATCCCCATATATGGAGATGAAAAGATTATCATTTCAACTAAACTCATATGTTTGTTAGGGATAAAGAGGAATTTTCAGTCCATGTACCTGAGTTTTCTAACGTAGAGGATTGCTAGACATGACATTGAAACAATATGATAGGGTCTTAGACACTCAATGTAGAGAGGGTCCAATAGTGCAATTAATAAGACATGGTCCATTCTCAGATAAATCCCCTAGAATACGCATTAATTTCAAGTATAATTGCTGCATATATACGACCTTCTTGTGTAAGGAAAAATAATCAAATGGTGTTTGGTGTTTAGATCATTGATATAATGACAAAAATTTTAGAATTAACCAAAACACTATTTAAAAAAAAAAAAAAGTCAGGTAACAAAAAAAAAATCAGATAAAGAAAAAAATAATATTTCTATAGAAGAACAAGCTTTGTCTAGGAAGACAAGTCAACTACATAGAAAACCAAAAAGAAGAAATCTTCCTAGAAATGCCTTAAACCATTATTCCCAACAAACCATATAAGTCTAATAAGATAAAATAGATATAGTCCTATTAAGCTTCGAATAACCCTCTACAAATATAAAAATCATTCTTTGCAGAAAACCAACTTCAAGCAGTAATCCCTCTGCTAAGCACCTTCTCTGTTGAGTACATCAAGACAATCCAATCGCTCCACTTTGAATATGACATGTGGAGTTATTCGTAGAGCTTGCATTTCAAAGGATTTGGACTTCCTATGTGGAGGTTAGAAAATCTCATTACATGTATCACAAAAATGCATGCATGCCACCTTATATAGCATAGGGTTTAAGGAATCAAAATTGGATGAATCGAATCCGTTGAGACTGATCTCAATTCTAACCTATTAATTTGAAGTGGTTTATTCATAATAGAAATGTAAAGGTCAATCCTATTGTCAATTCTACTTACTTGAACTGTGTGTAAGTTTGCTTGAAATTATCAAAGACTCTACCCTCCTATAGTGAAGTAGATCTCATCTCATCATGGACGTAGATAATCTTGTTGAACCAAGTAAATCTTGCATTATACGATTGTTTATTTGTAATTTTCATCCTTTTCTACATCGTTTTAGTAATTCGTATGAAGGTATGACATAGGGAGCAAGAAACTTGATGTTCCATGTGTTCAACTATGACTGCTGTACTTTGAAATTAAGCTGGGGGTTAAAGCAATGGTATGGAAAACTGCAAATTGTCTGTTTTTTCATCATGGGTCATAGCCATGTGATGATGCTTCTTAGACACAAAAGTATGAGACTTTCATTTCTCATTAGTAAACGTAGCTTATCAAAGCAATGAAGGCCATCGATGTAATAAATAGAGAGATCCTCATGCTTTGAATATGTTATGGCCTTATCAGCCCTGATCAACGTATAGCATTTATCTTTGATAAATAAGGAAAATGGAGCAACTTTTAAAAAAGATAGATGAGGAAAAGAATTTCAGCTAATCTCATGGTCTCTAATTCAATGGTGTATATGTGAAATGAAATTGACATTCATTTACAAAAGGAGATGAATCATTTTCCTTTGGTAGATTTTCTCAGTTCTTTTCTTCTCCACGTGAGAGAAAAAGGAGAAGAAGAAGAAAATGATTTTTTTTTCCAGGACATAGAATGGATCAGTAGTGGGAAGGAAGGATGAAAATGGTGAATCTGATGAGAGGATTGCACCCAATCTGCCAATCATCATCCTCTTCGTTGACACCAAGAAACTGACACTCCCAAGCAAGGTTTGAGTGAACGAAAGACATACCCACTTCACTCTCTTCATATTTTTAGAAGTCCTTTAATATTTTAAAATGAAACCCTATTGAGAATTTTGCATTTCTTGTATGAGAGAGAGAGAGAGAGAAGAAGAAGAAGTTCACAGCACTTAGGAGTTGAGAGAGGGGACAAGAGGATTTTCCAAGTTGAAATGGTAGTCAAGAAATGATTAGGCTTGCTCTAATTGACAACAAATCATTCCTTCTCCCAAGTAAAAGAGGTAAAGAACTAACTTTTCCTTTTGCAGCTTACCTTATATATACGTAAAACATTTCTTGGTATCAATACTATTACGTTTCATCTGTGTCATATATACTCTTTTTCACATTTTCTGCAAGGGATCTTAAGATTGACCAAATGAGATTTTTTGTTTCCTGTCAAGTGGAAAATTGTTTGGATATTTATTTGTAGAATAGATTTTCTCCAATGGTTAACGACCATGGACTATGCTGCTTGAAGGTTCATGTACTGTTTCCTAATTGGTGAAATGTAATGAATTTCAAACTAAAGAGTAGTAACCAAATTGAAAGTTAATGGTTGAAAACAAGGCATGGAAGCTAACAAAACACTCAAGAGACCAGTGGTCCTCTATGACTCATGAGGTCCAATGAGTGTACCCTAAGACAGATTTCCAGCACATTTTCTCAAGTAATTCTCTCTCTCTCTCTCCATTTAAGTGTTTAATTTGTTATCAACACTTTGGTGACATTTGGTTTTTGTATTAGTATAATTTACGTCACCAAGTAACTTAGATGGGACTGAAATTTTATAAAAAATAAAACGGCCACATGGTCCTCTATTTCTTGTCAAGTTTTAACCTCACACTGTAAAATAAATCATTAAAAAATTTAAGACTACAAAGATAGTGCATGGTACTATTAATTTGTAGATAGATCGCTGTACAGGTGAGGGTATGCCATAAAACATGGATAGGGAAATAATGGATTTGAAGATGAAATTTTAGATGATTTTCTAGATATCCAATGGTGGACTTGTCACATCAAATGACAACGATGGATATATTGTTTTCTTCACCATATTTGGTTACAATAAGATTTTCCCTTTTAGAAACTCTTCAAGACAAGATTTACAAATCCAGACTAGCCTCCTTATGGCCTTAAATACTAGAACATTATTATGTGCAACCATATATTGGGTCAAGGTTTGAGGCTTGGCAGAGGGAGAGAGAGAGAGAGAGGGGATATTCAAGAAGTATATATATAAAGAAAAGAAAAGGCTTACAGTAAATGTTGAGCCTAAGTACTACTACTGAAGTGGTGGTTCGAAATGGGTCATCACTGCTGTAGCAAACAGAAAGTAAAGAGAGGGCTATGGTCTCCGGAAGAAGATGAGAAACTCGTCAAATACATCACCACGCATGGCCATGGATGTTGGAGTTCTGTTCCAAAACAAGCAGGTCAGGACTCCAGAGTTTCTCCTCCCCTCTTTAGCTAGTTATTTTTCTTGTATCTATAAATGGGTTTGATTTGAGGTCGCAGGGCTACAAAGGTGTGGAAAGAGTTGCAGACTAAGATGGATTAACTACCTGAGACCAGAACTGAAGAGGGGCTCTTTTTCTGAAGAAGAAGAAAGAATCATCATTGATGTTCATAGAATTCTAGGCAACAGGTTTTTGTGAATTCTTTAAAATCTCAACCCATCTAATTTCTTGGCATTCCCAACTTCTGATCACCAGATGATGTTCCTTGCTTTGTTTTTCACAGATGGGCCCAGATAGCTAAGCATCTACCAGGAAGAACAGATAATGAGGTGAAGAACTTCTGGAACTCATGCATTAAGAAAAAGCTGATGGCACAAGGGTTGGACCCAAAAACTCACAATCTCATCCCCTCTCATCAGATTACTAACAGAAATAACAATGCAAGCAATAATATTCATATCTACCAAGAACCCACTTCAATTTTCTCTGTAAATTCGCATATAAGAGATGGATCAATGAACACAAGTCCACTTGTTATCAATTTGCCTCCTCCTCCTACATCTTTTTCATATGGTACTGCTTCTACTCAAATTCATACTCCATTAATCCATGAAACCATGACAATTCCTCCCTCCTATGAATACCAAAACCCTAATCTTGCTTGGACTGTTAAAGGCCAAAACTCCCAGGTTTCCTTTGATTTTGCTAGTCACCGATCTTCTATTGAGATTGAGAGCACACCCATCACCTCATCTCCGATAATTCCATCTGGGGTTGGGTTTTTAGATGAGAATCTCGTGTGGGGTACTTGTGGTGTTGAACCCTTTGAGGCTCCAAGGCAGGAAGAGATGCAACCACCAGTACTACATCAAGAAAAGAAAGCCCAGCAGGATGTATATGAAGCTGATTTCGATGAAACCAATGAAGTGAAGGGTGGTGGTCATCCGGACATGCATACTGGTTCTTCGTTTAACTCAAACTTCGATCTCGATTTTATGGACTCAACAATGATGTCTTGTGGTATGTATTGCAATGTGAGTTCTATGGATCAGCTTGCTTGGGATTTTTAAGTCTTTTCTGTATTTTGCAAGGGTTTTGTACTTTTATTAAGGTTGACTATGCATTCCAAAATCAATTTGTACAACTTGGATATGACAGTGAAGTTTCAGAGTCCTGTGTTCTCTCTCTCTCTCTAACAAAACAGCCAAAATGATTTTTATAGCTCCTTCAATTTCCTGGAATCCAGGCATTAGGCACCCTCTTAAGTTTTTCTGTGTAATCACTATTGATTATACTGAGCACAAATTCAGACTATCAATATTTATTTATTATTAACAACAGGTATTTAGTAAGCCAGCAAACCTATACTAACCTTACAATCTCATGGACTTTCTACCAAAAAAAAAAAAGAAAACAATCTCATGGACCAAGTCTTATTAAGGTTGAATGAAAATCATTCAACTTTATCCGAAAGGAGTGAAGAGTTTTATTTTAAAAGCCAAATGATTAAGACTCAATGCATGGTTACAAATGAAAATGTCTCATTTTTTTTTTTTTTTTGTTTATTTGTGGAGAAGGGAGTTACTCCTCGCACACAAAAATCATCTGCAATGAGACAATGAATGGCAGTAAGGATCTAATAACTGAGGTGCATACTGAGGCCCTCCCACCCATTGGATCCTTAGTGCTATTCACCACTCACCGCAGAAGATTTGAACCCCCTCCTCTCTAGTCCCCCTTGACATCTTCTACTAGCTATAAATGTCATCAGTCACAGTCATAAGGTCCAACTCAGCGTCTCATAGAGATCAAGTACTGTGCTTCAAAACCTCGCTCACGTATTCAATGGCCTCATGGGGTTTGCTTTTTTGTTAAGAATCAGCAAATGTATTGTATTAATAAAGAATCTGAACTATAAGAGAGATTACAAATAAAAACCATTGAGTTACTCTTCTACCTTCGGCATTGCCACCAGCAGAAGAGAAACCCAATCAAAGCAAAGGGAATTTTTTTTTTTTTTTTTACAATCTAAACCTAGGTCTCTGGTGAATCAAGCGAGGCCATAAGGTGATCAAACATTGGCCCGGTTCTTGTTGGGTTGGGTTAGGTTCAAGGATTGCTCATGTTTCCAAGTAAGGAGTTATGGCATGAAAGCCTGGGATAACCTCCCGCTCCGAACAGCCTAGGGGTTGCTTCTTGGACCCATTGTGCCCCAAGAAAATGATCCCAATCCGACGATCATTTTTGTAAAAATTAACTCAGACAATTACAAATTCTAATTTTCTTGCTTATTAGGAGGTCTCAAGTTAGAACCTCTTAATTGCCTCATGGGGTTTGCAGTTCTTACTCACTCTCTTATTCTCCTATCTATGCCGACCAAAGATGCCCTGTCGAATGTTCACATTGGTCAGGGAGTGAGTGACTTGCAAGGTCGTTTTCATGAGTTTAGTACAGCTATGAACTGTTTATGACACGTAATATTTATTGGCATTTAAACTTCTGTGAACATCTTATCCATTAGGGTTTTGCTAAGGTTCAAATATATTTTTTTTCTGATGGTCCTTATTACTCCAATATAAGCGTATCTTTGGTGTTGCGAATCCCGTTAAATAGGGGCGGGGGAAAGGAAATTAATAAATATCAAAACCCCATAGCTGATTGGCTCCATGGTGAATTTGTGAAGTCAAGCCAAATTCACTATCAATTACTGATTATTGGAAATGTCTCCATCAAATCCATTTTATGTGTTATAATTCATATTAATTTGATTGATATCAATGGGCAGTGACTGTCCTTTAAGTTTGAATATATAAAAGTTCACAACTAGGAAAGGGATTGGTCACCTCATTCAGATGGTCGTCATATTGTGCGTTCATAAGAATAAAAATTATGGGGGCACAAGTTTGAGTGTACATATTATGTATACATTAAAACAGATCATACTAAAATTTTGTATGTGTTACTATTGATCGATTTGAAATGAATTTTTTTTTAATAGTGTTCGCTTAGTTCCTTGACTTGAAGGGTCCTTATCGATATAGTAACATAATTAATGTGAAATGCACCAACGATTGATGTCACCCTAACTATAGATTTGTGTGCTAGATTTGTAATATTCACTCGTAGTTGACAAAGATGCTCAAAATAGAATTTACTATGCTATGGGAGAATATTAAAGATAGAAAATATTAGTATTTGACTAGACACAAAGTAAGACTTTAAAATTAGGGAGAGGGATAGGTATGCCGCGGGTATATGGTAAGCTAGTGGATAGCACCAATGGGGGCATCGAATGATATATCATTTCAAAAGGGGGAAGAAAGAGATGGACACGGTGTGTGCTAGCTTACGGTATACTGACAACATACTCAATTTTTTCCATTAAAATTAACATCACTTGTTAATATTTATTTTATCAAACATTTTTGAAAATGCTTTACTGGTCCAATTAATCATAATTACAGAATCTCTGGACAAGTAATTTTAATAGACTGGGTTTTCATAGTAAAAATATTATGCGATATAGGACATTAGAGGGACTAGTTCATTAATAACTGCTACTTTGGGAGGTATTGGTTACAATTATCTAGATAGTTATTGTTAGATCAAACACCAAGAAACACGAATAATAAAGAGACAATAGATCCGTACGACACAGAGATTTAACGAGGTTCACACACCAGGGTGGTGTGCTATGTCCTCGGGCGAAGAAGAAGATGATTCACTATGCAAAAGAGAGATTACACCCTAGCAGGGGCGATGAAAAACTCGCCCTGAAACCCTAGCTGCGTGAAAACCCTAGAATACAATGACTTTCTCAACAAGCAACAGTACATTATATATACTCCAAAATCGTGGGTCGATCCATCGGGTCGCGATCGATCCGATCGAACCATACCGCGGGGCTACGTCCCCCGTACCCCCATACGAGATCAGTGATGGGCTCCGGGCTTGGGCCTATCAGCCCAACCCCTCTGCTTCCATCACAGATCTCAGAAAAATTTTCATTCGAGTCGCCACCAAAATATGTCGGATCGGGTCAATCTTTAAAACGGGTCAAAAATTCGAGACAAACTTAACATTTATGTTTCGGTAATTATTCCAATGAAAATGAAATATTTTCAGAAGCTTTTGATTCTAGGTAGAAACCCATTGGAATCCTATCTCTTCTCACAATTTTTGTTAGCCAATGAGTATTGTTTTATTGATTGACATCCTTACATGTTATGATTTGAATGTAATTGAAAATTTTACTAAAGAAAAAAAGTGATTGAAACGGCACAATAATGAAATAAGATCTCATGAACCTAATTGATATCATTTTACTGTGATTAAAATCACATCCAATTAGAGGAATATGAAAGGCAAGAAGAAGGGGAAACTCTCTCTCTCTCTCTCTCTCTCTCTCTCTCTCTCTCTCTCTCTCTCTGTGTGTGAAAAAGAGAGAAAAAGGTTTTGAGAAAACCCATATTTGAGAGTAAATTTGGGTGGTCAATCGGCAACAAGAACGTGAGAGAATTACTTAGTGCACAAAGGTTTGTTGAAGAGATAAGAGACAAATGAGAGTTTGAATGTGTGAGCTTGAAGGTAACACGAATTCTGTGTATTTAAGTTCATTGTGATTGAAATGCCTCACATTGGTAGGGACGATCTCGACCTAGAATTTTCCCTAGTTTTGGTATTAGAGCCTTCCTTTCTAAGAAAAAAAAATCGATTTGCATGCCAACAACCTACCCATGGAGGCCACCAACTCACAAGGGCTGGCAACCAGTAAACGCAGGCTGCAATGTCTCCAAGGGCAAGCTTGTTACTCCAGCTTAGGCCCATGCGCCCGTAAGGGCCTTCTTGGACCCACTGTTATAGGCCTTCCAGCCCACAACTATAGGCCACAAAGGGTCTATGGTTGCAGGCCTCCATTTCTCTCCTGTGGCCTTTGGCACATGCCCCCTCCCCTTTGAAAACATGAAAGAACTCTCTACAACTAGAGTTGTGTTTCTCAGCTCTGAGAAGTTCTCTGATGTATTTTCTATTATATAATGATGTTACAACTTGATGTGTTGGTATACAGTTGTCTACAACTAACAATAAGTAACACTAAAAGGGCCTAACAGAACTATGCGATTCCCCGACCACTTGGTGTAGTGGAGGCTGACGTGGCATAGTCAATATCCCCCCGCAAACTGAGCCGAGGTCGAGACCAAAGGCCCAGTTTGAAACAGATGGACTGAATCTCTCGACGAGCCAAAGGTTTGGTGAAGATGTTTGCGAGTTGATGACGAGAGGAGACATAGCGAGTGACAAAAGAACCAAGAGCTACCTTCTCATGCATGAAGTGGTAATCTATTTCAACATGCTTGATCCGAGCATGAAAAACCAGGTTAACAGGCAATTGGAGAGCCCTCATGTTGTCACAAAAAAGAGTAGTTTGGCGAGGTTGAGGAATACCAAGATCTCGTAAGGGAAATGAAAGGCAAGTCAACTCGGCCGTGGCTGATGCCATAGCAAGATACTCGGTCTTAGTGTTAGAACGAAAGATAGTCGGTTGTTTCTTGGCACTCTAAGAGATACAGCTGAAGCCAAGGAAAGTACAAAAACCAGTGGTGGACTGCCTTGTAAGAGGAACACCCAGCCCAATTAAAGTCCGAGAAAGCAGACGAGTCAAGAGAGCTATCTCGTATAATGCGAAGACCTCGATCCAATGTACCCTTGACATATCAAATTAACAAAAAAGGAGAGATCCGGGTGGGTCATAGTCAGATATTGTAAAGCACCTACGATACTTCGATAAAGTGTAACATCAGAAAAAGAAACATTCTCATCAATAGAAGATCGAAGAACCATAGGAGTAGAAGTGGGTTTGATGTCACCCATATGAGCTCGGCTAAGAATGTCCTTGGCATACTTGGACTGGGACAAAAGTAACCCTTGGGATGTAGTGGTCACCTCAATGCCAAGAAAATAATGCAAAGACCCTAAATCCTTCATGGCAAAGCGAGAGCTCAAGGTATCAATAAAAGAGGTCATAAAAGCCTCATTATTATCAGTGAGGATGATAACAACAACATACAAAAGTAATACAAGAACAGGACTATGACGATGGTAAACAAACATAGAACTATCCGACATGCTACTTAAGAAACCAAAATCAATAAGGAAGGTACTAAAGAGATCAAACCAAGCCCATGGTGCCTGTCAAAGCCCATACAAGGCACGATGAAGCTGACAAACAAGAAGAGATTGAGAGGAATCAACAACCCCCAGCGGTTGGCTCATATAGACCGGTATAGATAAGAAACCAGGAAGAAAAGTGTTCATTATGTCAAATTGTAGGATAGGCCAGCGGAGCACCGTAGCTATAGTAAGTACCAAATGTATGGAGCTTGGTTTAATGAATGGGCCCAATGTCTCAATGAAGTCAATACCCTCACGTTGGGTGAAACCCTTTGCAATAAGATGGGCCTTAAGGCGTTCTAAAGATCCATCAGCATCATGTTTGGATTTAAAAATCCATTTACACCCAACAATATTCATTATAGAAGTACAGGGAACCAATGATCAAGTGTGGTTATCGGGCAAGGCCTTCATTTCTTCAAGCATGGCAGCCAGCCATCCTGGATGCTTAAGAGCTGCCTTAACAGAGGTAGGCTCGGTGGGAATGATAGATGTTGTTAGAGCATATTTTGGACGGGGCTTGTGAACCCCAACCCTTCCCTGTGTAACCATTGAGTGACGGGGTAGTTCTAATGATGGAAAAAAAAAACATAATCAGGAAGCAAAGAATTAACTTGAGTCATGGCTGGAGGAGGAGAAATAAAAGCATCATTATGGGCTGGAGCAACACTAGGAACAACTTGGGCTGTTATAATGTTGTCAACATGGGTTGGACCTTGAGCTTTTGGATGATCAGAGATATCACTTTGATCCAAAACTGAAGTCTCACAATGGGCTTGAGCATTAGTAATATTAGAATCCGTGGAGTGACTAATGGGCTCCACATGCACAAGTAAAGAAGTCATGGACATACCATTCTGGGCTGCAATAGAAGATGCTTTTGGAATAATAGAAACCCCTATAGCACTGTTGGTGTATGATGTCTTGTATTCCGTCGCAGTTTAATCCAGGGAGTACTGGTGCAGCACCTAGACAGGCAGGACGGCGGTCCCGCTAGCCGGTTAGCGGGCCGTAGGGGTTGCAAGGGGGGCAGGAGGCCCCCCTGCATGCAGGGGGTGTAGGGGGGCGTAGCCCGCCCCCCTGCATGCAGGGGGTGTAGGGGGGCGTAGCCCCCCGCTCGAATTTTTTATTTGAGGGCAATTGTAGTTTAATCCAGATTAGGGTGGCAATTGTAGTTTAATCCGGATTAGGGTTTTTTTCTCGCTATATATTTGTAGCGAGGGTTTCTTTCTCTGTAATGCAAGCAATACTGAGAGGTGTGAAGACGAGTGTTGTAACCCTATTCTCCATTGATAGTGAAGCAGGATCTCATCTCACCGGGGACGTAGGCAACCTTGCCGAACCTCATAAAATCCGTGTGCATTGTTTGTTTTTTTTTCCATTATCTTCTGCATCGTTTTAGGGTTGCGTTTCTACATAGCACACCCAGATGACTTAGGGGCTGAGGTAAACCAAGGACCAATAGGAGCGATATGGGTTGAGTTTGGTGGTGTTGTAGTAGCCCCTCAGGTTGTTGTATAGAAGAGATCCAACACTCAAATGTACAAAAATCCTCTAGTAACAACTCAGGATGAAGATGAAGTAGATGTAACCCTTAATGGAAAAACAGTTTCAACAAAGACCACATGCCTTGAGATGTACACTCTACCAGTGAGAAAGTGAAGACAACGATACCCCTTGTGCTTGTCATTATAACCCAAGAATATACAAGAGAACGAGGAGCAAACATATTAGCAGCATAGTGTCATCGATATGGATAACACTGAGCCAAAGACTCACAAGGTCGAATATGCAGATTTCTTACCAAACAACACATTCAAAGGACAATCCATAATAAGTATCTTTGACGGCAATCTCTTAATAAGGAACACCGCAGTAGAAAAAGCTTCCACCCAAAAAGGAGAAGGAATAGATGAATTAGATAACATAGCTAAACCAAGCTCAACAATATGCTTGTGTTTTCGTTTAGCAATGCTATTTTGTTGTGGTGTATCAGGACAAGACAATTGATTTATTATCCCACAGTCAAGAAAATGTTATAAAAATTCTTTATATGAAAATTCTCCTCCTCATCAGACTGGAATACTTTAATTTTTCTACCTAACTGTCTCTCTACCACTGATTGAAAGTGCAGGAAAGTTTGGAAAAAAAATCTGATTTCCTCTTGAGAGGATACCACCATGTATATTGGGAGTAGTCATCAACAAAAATTGCATAGTAACGAAAATATTGAACATTATCTACGGAAGCCTTCCACCACAAATCACAGTGAATTCTGTCAAGTGCAGCAGCATATCTTGTAAAAGAAGTAACAAAAGGGAGTTTGCTACTCTTGCTCTGCTGACAACTAGAGCATAGATTCTTAGCTTTTTTTAGTAACAACAATGGTACCATTATTCTTAATAAATTTAATTATCTGTCCTTGAGGATGTCCTAACCTTTTATGCCAAGTATCTTCACTTACAGATTGAAACTAAGAAAAGAAATAAGCCTTTGTCTGTACTGCAGGTTGCTGTCCACCAAAAACATATAAGCCACCATGTCTACTCCCCAATGCCAAAATCCTCTTGATGTTCAGGTCCTTGATCACAAAACCAAGCTTATCAAACTCAAATGAGCAAAGGATAATCATTGGTAAGCTGTGATATAGACAATAGATTCTTTTGTATGGATGGTACTAGTGAAACATTCATCAAAGGAAGAGAGACACTACCATTTACTAAGCTACTGTCACCTGTGTGTGTAATAGGTAGCTATGATCCATTTCCTATCATAATTGTGTGAGGACCAGAGTAAGGAGTTAGATCTCTGAGATTACCTGGAGAATCTGTGATATGAGCAGTAGCTCCAATATCAGGAAACCATGTTGAATCTTGAGTATCATTCAGATGTATTGCTACAAGAGCTAGGGGAATATCCTTGTTTGAGATTTTAAAATGTAACAGCAAACGTACGGATCAGTGTAGCTATGGGTCGAACACATGGAGAGCAACGACTTTATTTATTTATTTTTCTTTTAATAATGCGAAAGTGAACTGATTAATGGTTGTGATCTAATTCTAATTACCATCCTAAACATATGTATCTAAAATAACGTCCTAATCATTCATCATCCAAGAATTTAAAGACGCAAGCCACGCAATTAAAATTAAATAAATAAATAACTGAAAATAAACAACCCATGCAATTAAAAAAATAATAATAAAGGAAAAAAAAATGCTGAAATAGCCATTAATCAAAAGAAAGTGGATAAAGCTAGAGAGAGACTCACAAGTAGGTTTCTCTACTTAGCCCGAGGGATGCATCATATTATAAGCTTCTCTACTTGACCAGAGAATCACTCTTACAAGGGTTACTCTACTTGACTTTAGGGAAAATGAGACAATTAAAATAAAAGCAATAAATTGATGGTTCTATGGCTAGGAGGGGTAAAGCCAACACATACACTAGCCATGAACCTTGGGGGAAAGGGATAGCAATAATGTAACGACTGAAATTAAAATCCTAAATTAAGAAAGAAATGGTAGTCAGAAGAGAGAATGAGAGGGGGGAGGGAAGACTACTGATGGAGCCTACTTACTTGAACTTCAACCCTTGAACTGAAAACCTAATCGATTTGAGATACTACCAGTACTAAAAACCAGATCTGGAATAAACCAAATTTGAAATTTCTAGTACTAGAGAAAAGAAATTTGAAGAAAAAATAAATTGAACTTGAAAGACATGCTTCATAGCTTGTTCTTGTCACCTAGAACTAAGCCTAGAACTAAAACTTGAAAATTACAACTTGAATTGTTTAAACAATAAAAATAAAAGATTGAATCAAAAACAAAAGTGATTGCATTAATTGAATAAAAATAACTTACAAAAGTGTTCAAAGCATAAACCTAGAACTAGAGCTAGGGAAAGAGAAAACTAGAGAAAGAGATAGGGCAATTAAAAAAAAACCCTAGAAGAAGAATGAAGTGCCTCCTCCCCTTGTGTTAATTCTATTATATAAAGAATGGGGGAGGGAAGCTAAAGATTTTAGCTTCTAAAAAAAAAAAAAAAAAAGATTTTTTTTGATCTTGTTGATGAGGTGGAGAGAAAAGATAGAGAATTGTAGGAAGTAGGGAATTTCTAACGATTTTACTTCCTTTTTAAGCAAGGGATTTTGCACACCACAACTCACCAACTGTGTTAGGTAGTTGTTGTTACCAAAAACGAATCTTCAATCACTTAAAGATATGGTCCATCGATCATTTAGTATATTCTTTATACCCTTGGAACAACTGCAGATGGGCTGGTTCAGCATCTAGGTTCTGTTCTGATCTATTATTCTTTTTCTGACCCGAAAAGAATAATCACTTATACGGTTGACCAAATGAATGTGTACTTGCAATTGAGCATAACCATCTTGCTCAGAATTTCGTCATCTTTGCAACCATAAAAAAAAAATAGGACCTCTTTATGTGTAAAATTGGGGATATAGCGTCCGATAGTCCTTAAAACCTTGAAAATATAAAACCTGCAAAAAGATAATAAAATCCAAGGTAACTCCATTTTAAATATGTAAAATGCATGTTTTACTACCCTAGATTTCACACGTAAATATGTTCATCAATCCTCATATTGAAAACTGTTATCAAACCTTCGCCAACACTTGAGAGCCCCATGTCCCAACTTGTTACAGATCTGACAATTAATAGGTCCACGAGATGATAAAATAGATTTTGCAGTACGTTGTCGTTGCATCTGACCTTTATCTTAAGATTTCTAATTTTCTTTATTATCCTCAATAGCAAATCTGCTATTTTGAATGAAGCCTCTTCCATGAGAAGAAAAATCAGAGAAGGACGATCGTTGTCCACGTTGTTGAAAGAAATTTCCTCCTCATCGATTCTGTCGATTATACTGATGATTTTTCTTTTCTCCATAAAATGCAAGATGATGATTTACCTCAATTCGTGAATCCCTATCTCGTAGGTCATGATACTGGAGAAGAGGAATCAGCTCTCCATAACTAGGAACATGTGGTTTTAGCATCATAGTGGCAAAATTCTCATAGGCAGGTCCAAGATTTGTTAGGAGAGGAAATACCTTCCTCTGATCTGGCACTGGCTTCCCAATTGAACTAAGCTGATCGCAAATTCGTTTGAAGTCAATCAAGAACTCAGATAAAGGAGTTGAATCCTTTTTCTTCAAGAAGTGAAGTTTAGATAACAACTCAAATTCTCTTGCCTTAGAAGCCTATGCACATGCCTCAGATAGAGTATTCCAGAGTTCAACAGATGATTTAACTCCCACTGCAAGTCCAAGAACGTCTTCTGATAAGGTGTCATTAATCCAAGCCTTCACAAGTCGATTAGTTCGGATCGAGGACATGAAGTCTGGATTCATAGTTTCTTTGTCATCTGAGATCTCTCCAGTACTTGATCTGGAGGAGAACACTCGTCATTGATGAAACCAAGTAAACCTTGGCTGTCAATTAGGGAAATCATTTGTGTTTTCCATGGTAGAAAGTTATCTTGATTGAGCCTAATTATCACAAAATTAGCGACGTTTACTGAGCTTGGATAGGGGGAGGCAGGTTGAAGGATTGAGTGAACTTAAGATCGTCATCGTCTTCTTCGTGGGCAAGAACTATGCCCTCTACAGCTCTAATACCATGAAAGCATGGAAGAACTCTCTGCAACTGGAGTTGTGTTTCTCATGCTGTGAGAAGCTTTCTGATGTATTTTCCATCATATAATGATCTTGCAGCTTGATGTGTTGGTATACAGCTGTCCACACTAACAGAACTACATGATTCCTAGACCACTTGGTGTACTGGAGGCCGACGTGGCATGGTCAATACCCTTGTGCCTCTTCTTCCTACTGCGACCTTCTGGCTAGTGCTGCTTATAGCTGAAGGTTGGTTGGCTAGTGGCCTAAGTCCTTATGGCCATCAGTAGTGTTGGCTTCTCTCTCCCTATTGCCAACAAGGTTGAGCTAAAAAAAACCTAAATCTGTAATAGTTGTAAGACTTCGCAGCTAAAGTACTAGGAAGAAGATGAGTTAAATCACCATTTTTGGCCTTCTGAGGTTTAGTGAAACCTAAGGGAAAGCTCCTTAACAAACAATAGCCTATCCTTACGATTGAATCAAGTTTTAAGGGAAACCGAAGAGAAACAAAAGTACAAAATCAGCCCAAAATAGCTAAACACCTAGGCTAAAATAAAGAACCTATCCAATTGAGAGGGATAATCACATGACTGATCGAAACTACCACACTTTAACCATAACCCATTATCATAGTTTCATCTTTAACCTAGGAAGAGACAGCCCAAAGCAACCAGTCCCTTAGTGTTCCTCCTAGTGACACTGGCCGACTTAGGCGGGCAAGAGGCCTTCTTCCCACTTGGATTCTTGGAAGGAATGTGGGGGTAGCCACTAGCCAGATTCCCCGACAATTCTCTAAAACTAGCAATGGAAGGACTCACCAAATCCTCATGCATTACTTCGGAGGAGGACAAAATATCTGCAAAATAATCCAACAAACATAAGTTGCTAGCGTGGTTGACAACATCTCCAATTTTTAAATTAATATTTAATTCAACTTCATTCCTAGCCCCTCTATATATCCATAGATAGAATATCCAAACTATCCTTGTCCTATTTTTTCAGTTCTTGGGTTATGGTTTTTTGGATAGGTTATGGGCCTTGGCCATAACTTACAACATTGTTTTGATTAAAAGGGTATTATTGAGCCTTTAATCTGGATTTAGAACCCAGCCCCGACCAAGCTGGCCTAGGCGAGGACAACCAAGCCAAGGCCAGCCTGGCCCAGTTTAAGCAGCCCATTATTTTTTTTAAGAAAAGAATTAGGCCCATTTTAAAACAGTATTAATTTAGTCCATCTTAATTCTATTTTGGGCTTACATTAAAATTTGTTTAAGCTTGGACATAAACCATGCGGACCATGTGAACCCCGGGCGGTGGTTATTTTATTAATTATTCCTGACATTAAAATGTTTAATGTTAAAATGGTTTTCTACGGACACATTGTGAGATACTGTAATTACAGAAGTATCATTAGAACCCTACTGTTGAAATAAAGTTGCATCTGCATTATATGAGATGAGATGCCCTAATTTAGTGTTAGTGAAATGAATATGTGGTTTTTTAATTATTATTTTTCATATAGGCTTCGTGGATGGTCTTTGTCGATGGGCTTTATGTAGGACACAACCCTAAAACTATGCAGAATATAATGGAAAAACAAGAACAAACAATGCACACAGGTTTACGAGGTTCAGCAAGATTGCCTGTGTCCTTGGTGAGATGAGATTTTACTTTACTATCAATGGAGAATAGGATTACAGTGCTCGTCCTCACATCTCTCAGTATTGCTTGCATTGAAGAAAAAGAAAACTTCGATATATATTTGTAGCCAAAAAATCATAATCCGGAAAGTACAAAACTGCCCTCAAATAAAAAATTTCTAGTGGGGGGCTGCACCCCTACACATCCACTATGCAGGGGGGCCCGCTATTCTATCCTATCGAGGCGCCTGCACCAGTGCTCTCTCGATTAAATTATGATGGAATAAAAGACATTGTACACTAACACTTTCCCCTCCTTGTATCCTTTGCTTCTTTTATCTCTTTGAACAAAAAAAAAAAAAAAAATTACAACTGAACCATTGGATCCCACCACATAGTCAATTTCATTCTCACTTATCAATAGGGGTGTCAATCGGTCGGTCCAGCTCGGTTTCGGTGTGGGAAAGTTGAAATCAGAACCGAACCAATAAGGAAATTCTGGTTTCGGTTTCGGTGCGGTTTGGTTTCGGTTTGTCTTCGGTTTCTTAAATCGATTTGTAATCGGGTTGGTTTTGGTTTTTGGTCTAGTTTGGATTCGACTTTCCATACAAATATATATAAAACTATGCAAATTTTGATTTTTTTTTAATGAATTTTGGAGTGTTTCGGTTTCTTATCGGTTTGGTTTCGGTTTCGGTCTGGGTTTTGAGCCGGTTTCGGGTTCATCCGGATTCTGGTGCGGTTCGGTTTGGTTTTGGGGTTGCAATACTCGAAACCAAACCAAACCAATAAGGTTTCGGTTCTGTTCGGTCCGTGTTGTTATCGGTTTGGTCCGGCCGGTTTTACCGGTTCGGTTTAGGAATTGACACCCCTACTTATCAGTAAGAGGAATATCGTGGAGAGAGTTATTCCACTCCAGTCCAATATGTACATGCAGAGTAGTCCGTGTCCTCTCCTTTAGACAGAGGATCTAGAGCACAAGATGAATCTGGAAGTGGATATTGCATGCTACCCATAAGAAAGAGAGAGAGAGAGAACCCTTTATCTATTTTCCATCTTAAATTGAGAAGCTGTGAGACTTGGACATAACACGGCCCCAGATTTAAAAAAAAATAATAAAAAATAAAATAAAATCTATTGATAGATCACACTGCAATGAAAGCCATCCAGTTACAACTTTGATTCCCTTTCTAATCATAATTTTTTTCTATTTTTTCTATTATTCTATATAGAAACTTCTTTACTATGTATCCAAATGAATCGTAGTATTATAGTATCTGTAGGAAAGGAATTTAATTTAAATACTTCAGTACTTAAGTCATGAAGTCGTCAATATCATCTTAATTACTACCTCACAGTTCTAGCTCTAACAATCCTCCATCTAGTCGCTCCTTCCTTTAAAATTCAGGGAGGAACCTGCACTGTCATCCAAGTGTAGTTGTATTTCACTCAGTTTTGGGTAGCTGAAATGGCTGTAATCTGGCCAGGATAGAGCTTCTGGCCTCTCCTGAGAAGAACACAGATAGATGATATCCTCTAACATATTATACTTTTCATACATCGTATAATATTCATCCATAGTTTGAGGCTTTGATGATAACTTTGTCTCTACTGTATCCATCTGTGGAAAATCCTCTAATGCTAAGGGTGGATAAGTGAGCTGGTGTTGCAACCATGTGTAGTTTGGCATTGTTAAATCCTGCATTAACAAAAATAGGGGAAAGAAATGTTGATCAATGCTTTATAATATAGCGGTAGAATTCTTCTAATGAACAACCTAATATAAAGGCCCAAGAAGGAAACTTAATTGCGACAAAGATCTAAAAGACTAAAACTCTATGATTCAGAGGAATTGGGAGAGAGGGAGAGAGAGGCAGAATAATAATAATAAGAATAAGAAAGAACCCCTCTTCAAAAATGATAAAAAGAGCACTAGAAAGAAATATTTCTGCCAAAGGTTTGATTGTTCAAATAAAGATTTGATTTTGAAAATTTTCAGGAACAGCAACTGGGAATACTAACCTACAAGACTTTATTAATGAAAAAGAAAATGAAACACTATTTACATCATCTTGCATCAGTTTTCCGAATCTCAATAAGAAAAGAACTACTACTAGAATATGCAGGTGAATGACATGGGAGTCAGTCAGTCGAGATTTTTAGAAGAAAGGAGAACTTTAAAAAGGATATGAAGTGCAACTTTTATTACTTTACATCCAAATATTCAAAAGACCCACCCAAGGACCATCTCCAGCACATAAGCCTACTCAACTTTATGGGTCAGATCACATCCAAGGCCCATATTTGAAGACTATTTCGCACTGGAAAATTCTTGAATGTGAACAAGAAGCCTCCATTAGAGGCACTATTATTGCTCAAAATGTAATTTCAGTCATGTCCCATCTGAAAGTGAGGTGACCCACCAGTTGAATTCCCTTGTTGGAATTGATGAAGAAGAGTGTACTTAGTAGCAGTAACTAGATCCTTTACATGTGGTATCTTTTTGCTTCTTTTGATTGGAATAAAAATATGCTTTTATCATACCCAAGAAAAGAGTGTACCTTTGTTAGACTTAGATTAGATGAGCAGTGATCCACACTGACCGAGCAAGCATTTGTTGCACTATTTGCTTCATCTGAGGCTAAAGGAACACTTAGATCATCTGTAGCACCATTGTCATTAGGTGTTCCCTGAGTGACATCCGAAGAGGAAGTATCATCAGGAGATTTTGAATAATCTTGTCCATAATTCTCTTCTCCAATAGCTTTCCTTTGGGAGATGTCATTGACACTTGGGTCACCCATCAAATCATCCGAGCCGCAATGTGTGTCTTTCTCAAGATCCACCAGGACCACCACATTTTGTTCATCCTTAGCTTTGGTTATTTGGATTGTTTTCTTGAATATACGACATAGTGCATAACCATCCTGCAGTCCAAAACCATTTCAATTAGTTTAGCAACAAAATTTGATTCCATGGTGGAAACTAATTAAGCAACTATTGAAGTCTTGCCTGTAGAAAAATGAAAACCTAAAACGATGTAAGAAATGAATGGAAATCAAGAACAAACAATCATAGAGTCAGCACAAAAGGATTTACATGGTTTGACAAGGTTGCCTATGTCCATAGTGAGATAAGATCTGTTTTATTATTAATAAAGAATTGGATTACAATTCCTCCATATTAATTACCGAGAGAACCCTCACAATAAATTTATAACTAAATCCTATACAGGTAGAGTACCGAGATTCCCACATAGCTCTTGATGAGCGGCACATAGATCTAAGCGATGGAATGCATGACAGCGTACCCCAACAACACTGCCATCCTCAAGATGAATTAATCCTGAGGCTGGCAAAGAACTAGTGAGCTTGCCTTGGTAGTCCAATCTATGGTCAAATGATAATCCATTACCGTACAATCTTGTGGCACATGTGTGGAAGAATTGTACAAGTTAATGGGTAACATCAGATCTACCCTAGTTGGCTAGTTGTATGCCTAATGTGAGACCTATCAAACAGTGGATCCACTCACTGAAGTGTAAGAAAATGAATAATCACAGCAATCCCTAATTCCTTTATTAATCTATCAACCTTTTGGTGAATTTCTGAAACCCTAAAGAGTACTGGAAGGTGGTATACAAGCAGATATGGGACTATACCTTCAAAGGTGATCTGTTGTCAGAGACTGATGAGTCGACAAGACGATACTCATGCATAACCCAATTGGTACGGATGCCATGAGGAGCGCGGCCTCTGTAATAAACCAGTGTCTTCTTCATGCCAACTACTTGCTTGTGAGATTGCACCGTTCGGTCCTTCCCCGTCGCCTTCCAATAGCCAGCTCGGGTTGCTCGATTAGTTCTTGAGCCATTGGGATACTTTCGATCTCTTGGGCTAAAGAAATACCACTCCATATCTTTACTTGGTAAATATGACTTATCTGTAATGAAAAAAAAAACCCCAACAAATTATATATGAATAATCCATGCATATATGATGTATTAAGCTTCTGTAACAAAGATATATAGAAAGCGATCTCCATTAATGTTGTACCTGGTAAGTCCCATGGCTCACATTTGTAGAGATCAACCTCTGGAATGATTTCAAGCTCAATTCTTCCTCCATTGATTTTCCTATCAAGATAGTAAGCTACAAGCTCCTCATCTGTTGGATGGAATCGAAATCCAGGAGGGAGACTAACAGGTGCCATAGAGAGAGAGAGAGAGAGAGAGAGAGAGAGAGAGAGAGAAGTGAAGGCAAATGATAGGAGAAATGAGTACAAGGGAAGTGGAGGGAATCACATAGAACAGTGATCAGGCTTGTATGATATTTAACTATATAGCCTACTGTTTGGAGCTTTTGGACCAAAGACAAAAGAAACAACAGCTCTTAATTTTGTAATTTTAAATGAAGACATAATGTTTGTTTAATTTGTTATTTCTTAAGGCAGAAAAAACTATTGAAGCAGCATAATCTTACATGAAAATTTTCTATCTTCATTAATTTTCTGTTTCTCATCTTAGCCTTCAAATTAATCTGTTTTAAAGTGGGTTTTATAGGATTCCAATTCAATGGCTTCAAATGGGTTCTTAGGATCAGTTACCCTAAAGTTTCAAGAGTGATATTATTAATTATGATGTGAGCAGATTGGCTTTTAGAGATTCTGTTTTAAAGTGGGTTTTATAGGATTCCAATTCAATGGCTTTAAATGGGTTCTTAGGATCAGTTACCCTAAATTTTCAAGAGTGATATTATGAATTATGATATAAGCAGATTGGCTTTTGGAGATTCCGTTTTAGTGTTTTGTGTGAAAAGTGAAAACCCACAAGGAGGATAAGAAGCTTCTCTGCTTTTGTCTGCTCACAAACTAACAAAATCAGAGGCTCCTAAAAAGGTCGTGTGGGCACTCACCGACCAATTCCACATACACGCAATACTATGCCACCTCTCCTGTGATATAAATAAAGTTCCCTACCAATGACAGCGCATGTCAGAGATGGATTCTTTTTTCCCCCCTATAAGGTGGCAGCAGATGGGGCCTTTATGGTAGTAATTTTAGATAATAATTGATGGGATGAAGTCTCTGATTAAAGTACTACTGGGTCATTAACATTGCTTCTTTTGATTATGAAGCTACAATCCCCATTTCCATGGTTAGTTGTTAAATTCAATTAAGATAAAAAAAAAAAAAATCTCAAAGTTCGTGCAAAATAATATTTTTTAATTTATATCTTTTGAATAGATATAATTAAATTAAAGTTTCTTGATGGCCAGCACAGCTTGTGTCATTTTCTCACTATTTTCTTTAAAAATAACCTTCATACCCCTTCCATCCGAGTCCTCCTCCCTCCCAAATTGGTTTAACTAGCTGCTTGTTTCAACAAAACTAATTGCATGCTCAACCCTTTCCCATATAAATATATATAGCATTTGTTTAAATTTAATTTATTTATTTATTTACTGTATTTCACATCTTTTTGATACTGTTATATACTATTCAATTTTTGGTATAATAATAGAAAATTGAAAAATTTTAAGTTACTTAATTAAAGAAAAGAATATTTTAACACTTTTATTAATTGATCAAGCTCAAAGAGATAGTTTGTCTAATTCAATTTTTAAATTCAAATGAGACTAGTAATCTCTTAAATGATTCATTATAAAACCTTTTCTGTAATTTTGTCTTTTAGCTCAATGTGAAGTGGGACTAATATCATAGGATTTTCTATAAGTAAAAGTTTACATTGTTTTATTGGATGAAGTTTTTTGTGATTCTATGGTCCATAACCAAATCAAGCATTATTTTTTGTCTACTTATTTACATATTCTACGGATATATAGAAATTCTAAATTATCATAATCATAAAAATGTGTACCAATTAATTAGTTATTGTAATAATATTAATATTAATGAAATTGCTAAAAAATTATATTTGTTTATATTTCTAAATATTTTAGGTATTAATTTTAAAAACTAAGTAGTAAGTAGTAACTTTTCAATAGATATTTGCTCATCTAATTTGACTAATTGCAACTTCTTGATTTGAATTGAAAATTTTAAGTACCAAGAAAAATATGCCACACATACAATGGCATCCCCCAATTAGATACATATGTTCATCATAAAAATATACACAAAATTATGTAAAATCTATCTTCTTTTTTTTTTATAAGAAAATAAGTAAAATCTATCGTACTATCTTGTACCTAAAACCTTCAAATTATGATCTCTCAAGTGTAAGGAAGGGAAACCCCTTGTGTAAAGGTTTCTTTGGCTGGTTTCTTCCCCCTATAGAATATGCTCCTATTTCTCTTATTATTGTATCCAAGTTTCTTGGCTCTGCTCCCTAGGGACTTGTTTCAAAGCTGCATAATTAAGGTTGTCTTTCCTCTGCTCCTTTTGTTTATTCTTTAACTTATGTTTTCTTCATTTTCATGAATAAATTGATATTATTTATCAAAAGAAGAGAGAGAGAGAAAGAGTCTCCTCATCAACACATTCGCATAAACCTACAATGTTTACCAAAAAAAATGTCATTTAGAAATTTAATGCAAGAAAATGAGAATATGTCAATTAAATAAATAAAAAATTGTAAAAATTCATTTAAATACCAATCCCACATTTAAAAAAAAAATACAATAGTAAATTTTCTGGGACCATAGAGAATGGTAGAAGCGGGACCCACTATACCATTCTTTCAGGGTTGGAAGCTTATAAGATTTGAGAGAAAAAAAAATTATATTCAAAAGAAATCTCAAAAGGAAAAAAAAAAAAAAAGGAAATTTATTCATGATTCGAGCCCTATGCTATTATTTATTAATATATAGAAGTAGTCCTTAATTGTTTTTTCATTTACCTTCTCTTCCTTTGATTGATTGGGTGGAGAAGGTTGTACCCAGCAAATACCATTGGTGTGCTGTTGTCCGAATTAATTAATTAATTAATGAAATTGATAGATGAGATGGTGGGCCACATGGATAGATGGGGGAATGTGGATTGAGGGGTCCATTATACCTTTTCTATATTCTAAGAGGGAAAGAACACTTTAGCATTCAACAGTTGATGATGATGATCAGTTGAGGACTTACCCTCATCATCAGCTGAACAAGTCTACCTGGCAACCACACTGGCCCGCTCTTTTGCTTTTTCATTACCTCTACTTTTTCTTTCCTTCTCTTCTTTTCTCCCTAAGCTTCTAGTATGTGCCCTTTATTTTTACCTTCATTTTAAAATATAATTTTTCATTTCGGTAAAGACACCCGAATCTCTTTAATGATTACAACACAATCTTTGACTGGTCCTCTCTCTCTCTCTCGCTCTGGTTTAATACAACTCAATTCATGTCACAAATGAGATTTAAAATTTTACCAAAATAAAATGAGATGTAAAAACCATTAATAAAGCTATCTAAGAGAAACCTCTCTCTCTCTCTCTCTCTCTCTCTCTCTCTCTCTCTCTCTCAAACCAGTTTTACACATCTCAATTCATGTCACAGGTGAGATGTAGAACCCTCAATAAAGTTAGAGAGAAACAAATAAAGGTTTGCATGTCTTTCACATATTATAAATGTAGATTTTTCTAAAAATGATTTATGCATGTGAGTGTAGCTTTCTTTTGAGAGAGAGATCAGGGGGAGGGGAGAAGGGATTGGAGATGGGGGCTTTTGCCGAAAGACCCTTTGCCAAACGTCCTTCCCAATAATTTACTACATTCTCATACTTAAGTACTGAAATATGAATACAAGAGATTCCTAACTCCTCTTTCATTCATCCCCCAAAGTTGAATAAAAATGTTAACCATAATATTTTGATTCAATACCATCTGGTTAATTTCTTAGTCATTTTGGTTGATTCAAACTTTGGTTCTTTTGTAAGGGACCGGATATGAGATCATCAAGAGAGTTCTAAAGCCATCCTCCCTTTCACACAATCTAAGGGAGGATAAAAGAAGGTGGAGTTGGTAGGGATGTGGATTGGCCATGACTTGAGCACTGGATTCGGGAATGTCGACTAGATTTGCGTGCAATGGCAAATTTACAGATTCTCTTCGCCATTGTTCTTGAAGTGTAATGAAATGTAGCATCCAAGGGAAGGTGGTCGATTTTTAATTCACCTTTTTTTTTTTTTCCAGTTCTTTCATGTCCCTGTAGTTAATGTATATTATCTTTCTTCTTTTTTTAGGATATGATTGGTCATCTATTATATCTTAATTATTGTTAATGAAAAAGGCCGGACCTACATGTTTTCAACATCAACCGCGTAAGAACAAGAGCATAGAAGTTTCATAGCAGATAGGTACATTAAACATTATTCAAATAAGAATCAAGGAATGAATATGATCTAGCATGTGGGTTTAAAAAATATGATCATGATGTAAGAAATGAACTTGGAAGGAACTGGAACAAGATGAATATGTGGAGTCATCATCAACTGTTGAACTACGTACTGCCCTTCCAATTCATTCTTGATTTGTTTACTAAAGAAAATTCATTCTTCAGTTCTCCAAGAATGAACCAAAATTAGCATTATTTTAATGTAAGATTTGCTCTTCAATTTAAAATTAAGGAAGAGAGTTCTTGAGCCAAAAGGGTGAGAGGGCCAACCAATAGGAAGTGTGAAATATGGTCGTCAATAGGGGTAGAGAACGGAGAGCAAGTTAAGAGAAAAGAGAGAGGTAGAGAGCGTTGGCATAGCCTATATCACTTGCTCAGAGATTTTTCCCTAAATTTATGTTCTCGTTCTAGTAATTATCAGCCTTTGTATCATAACTTAGGCTCCAATCACCTATCATAGTAAACAGACCCACTTACCCATAAAGTTTTCTTTCTCCTTCAATTGTATTTATGCAAGTAATTTCTTTAAACAAACGATGTATTTATGTCATAGATACTATTCATAGTTACCTATTTCCATAAAATGTTAAAAAAATGTTGAATTTTTCAGCTAAATATATCAAACTAAATATTTTTCTTGTATCCCTTGCTTCTTCGACGTTGTTTATTTGCCCCTCCCCCGTTGGGTCTTGGGTTTGTCTAGCCTTACTCTTAGGGCTTGGTCCTGTCCCTCTCCAAGTGGGCTGACTTTCTTTCGTTAGGGTACTTTTAGCCAATTGGGCTTTTGTCTGTTATATATTTTTATTTTTATGTTTTTAATATAATTTTCATTCAAAAAAAAAAAAAAAAAATCTACCAAGTTCAGAAAGTATTTTGTAATGATACCTATACAAAGCTGGACCAAGCAGTGACCTAGTAAAAATTTTCTGTCTTGGTGGGTAAGAACTAAGAAGTATAGAGAACAATTTACCAAAAAATAAAATAAGAAGTATAGAACTATAGATTGGTCTGTGTTTTGTTGTTCTTAGGTTGGGGTACTCAAATCATACAAGGTATAATATCACATTCATTCAGGCCTCAACCCAAGCTGGATCTAAACTGTGTGTTGACATTTTTATGACCCTAAACCAGTTTAGAGTTCTGAAAAAGTTAAAGCAGTGGAATCCAACCAAAACTTGTGAATGAAAAGCTAGAGAGGCCTCTTTGATAAGGACCACTCTGACTAATGAGTTTTTCAATTCCCAAAATGATCGATATATGTAACGAATAAACCGATGCGAAGAGGTTAAAAGTATTCACAAAACTAGGGGGGTATCCTCACTCAAATACTACATTGGTAGAGATAGTAGGCAATGCTTCATGCTGCTTTATCATGGGAGACTACGGCACTGAAGTCCATGAAAGAAGCTTAAACAATCAAAAGATGATTCTCTTCCAGATTATATATCCTAAGAATTCTGGCAAGGTATATATAGATCTTCTATATAATTTGCAACAAATATATTTTTTATGTTAGTAGCAAGCTTAGATTTTTTATGCTCACTTCTCCCCCTCTCCCTCCCTATGGAAAGGTTGGATTCGATTCCACGACTTAGCATCAGCAACCCACTTCCCTTCCAGCTCATTTCCAATTAGTGGTCACCCAGTTAGTGTTCAATTAGCCATCCAATGGTTGGGAGGACTCGGACACGGATCCCAACACGTGCATGTATTCTCAGATCCGCTCAGCCATCAGAGATGGCTATGGCTCATTGGGTGGTTCAATAATTGGAGAGGATCTTTTTCTCGTTACTATACATATTAATAATCCTATATCCAAGTTGAACATCAATGGTTCTTGTCTTAGCTCTCGTCTCCATGTTACACAAGCTCTTAAGAGGAGTACTTAGACACCATCGTGGGATATTTGTTTCAAGATACATAAGCTATATAATCAACTATTTATACTAATTAATTAGGTATTAACTAGGAGACATAAGATATTTATATGAAACTAATTAGGTATTACACTGGAGACTTAAGATCTATCTATTCTGATTAACTTCTTAAGCTGTGATTTTTTTTTTTTTTTTTGGGTGGGGGTGGAGAGGTCAAATTGCTCTAAAATTAGATTCGGTTGAGAGCCCATTGGGGCTAGTGTACCCAAATACTTTTGGATCGGGCTATGAAATTGTTTCCTTGAACTAGACCCACAGGGCCTACCTGTGAGTAACAATTAGGCCCAATATCTAACCCATAAGCGATAGGCCCAGGAAAAAAGAGGGAGACTATAAGAAGAGAAAGGGAGAAACAGAGCGGAAGAGAACGTTGAAGGAAAGGAGGGATCATGTCGTTCCTGTGGGAGAAAAGCCAGACATGGCGATGGGTAGTTCGCAAAACTAGGGATTCGAAGCCGTTCTTCATAGCCTTTGCTACAGTGTGCGGAGTAGTCCCTGGCGTTATCGGCTATTGTGTCATGCAACTCACCAATACCCACAATGAACAGCTCGAAGCTCAGCTCCGCAAGACCGCTAGGCCCGAGTCCATGGTAACAATATCAACTGCTGCAATCCTCCCTTCTGCTCTCTCTCCCTCTCTCTTAGGGTTGGAAATTCTCTAATTTTCTTTGAAAGCGGTTGTGATTGTGAGTGTACCTAAACCATTTATCCAATATTTCATTTTTTATGATGTTCTTCTTCGTTCTATTATGCTTGGATATGAAAATTCATTTTCTTTCCATCTGTAGTGTTATCATTCCATTCACCTGGATGGATCTTCAATTTGTAAATAATTAATTCACTTGAAAGACTGTTTGTGAATTGGTTTTGTGGAGATTTTACCCTAGCATTGGGCAAAGTCCGAAAATGAAAAACATAGGCCCCTTTGATAACGTTTCAAGAAACGCGTTTCTGCCGTTTCTGTTTCTAGAAACAGCAGAAACGGAGTAAAAAGCGTTTGATAAAACTGTTCTGTTTCACTTATTTTCAGAAATAGAAATAGAAATTTTTACTTATTTATGGTTCAAGAAACGACTTGGGCGAAACAAGTTGAACTTGTTTCGCCGTTTCTAGAAACGGCTTGTGGCCATTCTTTCATTGGTTACTATCGACTTCTAAAAACATGACTTATCAAACACCTTCAATTCCGTTTCTGTTTCTAGAAACGGAAATTTATGTTTCTGCCGTTTCTTGAAACAGAAATGGCAGAAACGTTATCAAACGGGCTCATAGTTGTCAAAGTCATTTGATATTTATATATTTTTTAATTTGTACTTTTCAAAGCCGTTAAATTTATAAATTATTCCATTACTTGATATTTTTGCTTACATGATTGAATGATGAATCTGAAAGAGAATATGTGATCCTATTAGTGCAAAAAATCAAAAGAATTCAATTAAGATGGATCCCAACATGGGTAGTTCTTTATTCTTGTTGGAACAAGTGGAGATGGAGCTCATTATGACTCCATCAATTAGGCTGGACACACCATTTGATGAAAATAATTCATGCATGAATGTGCAGGAGTCATGGCTGTAAACTTGAAATTTTAGCTGGAAAACTTAGCTCTAATAGCGCTAAATGAGAAATGAAATAAAATAATGTAGAACTAGAATCACAAGTGATCCTAATCCTAGGCAGAATCTGAAATTCTGGCTGAATAGAGAAGATGTTCTCTAATAGGCTTGGTTCTAGCTCTCAAACACTCTCTCACAACAAACAAATAAAAGGAAAATAAGAAAAGAAAAAGAATTCGATGAAGGGTTGAGAAGGGGGAAGAAGAACTAGTGAATGAGCATCTCACCACACAACTGCATTCCATAGCACAACAGCATAAACCATCTTTTTTTTTCCATTAATAAATTTGTGTTCAATGTTGTAGCCCCTTACAAACTTATTAGAAGACTCAAAATTAATTCAAATACTAAAAGGAAAGGCCTAACCCAATCCTTAACTAATTGGGAAACCTAAACTGACTAGAAAACTGAAATAACAAAGGAAATAAACTCCAAATAGGACTAACTAAACTAATGAATTAAATCTCGTTTTCATACTTTCTACCCATATTTTAGGCCCATTACAAATAAAATCCATGGGGTCAAAGGACCAACACATACATAACCCAACCCAAGGCTTATTTACAATAATATAAGCCCATTAAATGACTTATCTGCATCAATTCGCATTCTCTTAGAAAAAATTCATCCTCAAATTTTGTAGAGTGTGAGGGTGATTATAACATGGTGCACGTCCCTCTTTAAGCCGTAGAAAAATTCAGGTAGCTTTTTGATAATAAGGATATAGTCTAGAATGTGAGGAGATCGATCTTCAAGATAATTTAATGGGATGACAAACTCCACATGCTCAGATTCAACAACCTCAAATGTATCCATGAGATCATCCACATGAACGCCTTCAACCACTGTGTTCTTGACCTCCACAATTTCAATTTCAAGCTCCTTAGGATCTTCCTCTTGGTTGTTCTCAATCATCACAGTTGTTGTAGTGTCAAGTTCCTCGGTCTCAACCTCATTGTCCATTGTGGCAACCTTGTTTCTTTCGAATTCTTCCACATGAGTCTTATTGATGGGAATATCAATGACTAGCTCTTCGTTGACAATAGGAATTGTTGGAATTGCTGAAATTGCTGGAATTTTTTCAACACTAACCTTAACTTTTGACTCTAGTTCATTAGTTGGAGGTGTTTTCTCTTGTTGCTCCTTTGCAATTTGTTGCAACATAATAGCCACATAGTCAAACAATTCCTTCATGCTCTTGTCAAGGACAAATTACAATTGACAAAAAATGAGTAGATCAATTTAGCACAACACAAGTTTTGTAGAATTGGTGGTTTCTAAACCTTATTTTCTTCAATTAAGGCAATGCAAATTACAACTAACAAAAAATGAGTAGATCAGTTTAGCACAATGCAAGTTTTGTGGAATTGGTGACTTCTAAACCTTATTTTCTTCAATTAAGGCGATGCAAATTACAACTGACAAAAAATGAGTAGATCAGTTTAGTACAATGCAAGTTTTGTAGAATTGTAAATTTTTCTTCTCTTTAGTTTTCCAAAGAACCACTATACTTATAACTAATGAGTGCATCTATTCGAATCCTTCACATGGGAAGATGAAATTTGTTTGAAATCATTGATCAGGAGCAGACAGAGTTAGGAGAGACATAACTTCTCCTCTCAATTGTATCATCTCTTTGTATACTTTCGAAGGATATAATTGTTATAGCTGATCAAGGAAGAAGAAGAAGATACCGGCCTGTCCTTATGTTAAAGGCAGGTGCTATGAATACCCTAACCTTGGATTAAATCCCATCAGTAATGGGATCTCGTTCCCCACCCACCCCACCCCCCAAAAAAAAAAAAAAAAAAA
>NC_056567.1:314230-324056 GCF_013358625.1 Macadamia integrifolia | reverse complement strand
AAAAAAAAAAAATAATAAATAAATAAAAACACACACACACACACACACACACACACAAAAGAAGAGAAAAACTTTTAAATACCTGGCTAGTGGTCCAGACCATAGAAATAGAAGGGTTAGGTGGGGATGATTGTGGACAAGAAAATGACAAGCTTCTTGAAGTTTGAGTCAAGCTTATGGTGTTTGTTTCTTGACAAACCCCTATTTGGGTGTGTTGATTATAACAGAAATACTGAGTGAAGGTTAACTTCTGTACAGAATCCAGTCTACACCCAATTGCTCTTGGTTGTGGAAGGTAGTTTTAAATGCTGCAGGAAGCTTAGGCAATCATAAAGCAACTGATTAGTGATAGTCTTGAACTGATCTCTAGCCTGTAGCTTGTTTATGGTATATAAAGATATTCTCTGAAATGTGTGGATGAGCCTCCAACCCACCTTCAATGATGAAGCAGTACATTAAGAAGAAAAATAACACATACAATGTAATTCATATTGAAGGTGGAGACTTGCCAATTCAGTCTTCATGAAAGGTAGAGATCTCTCTCAACATATCTTAGGGGAGAGACTTATCAAAAGAAACATGCTTGGCATAAGGATCTAGTGTTGAATTGAAAGGTGCTTCTAGAGTGGTAATTAGTATGTAAAATTATTGCATATACTATTTGTGTAGATAGTCATGTGACCTAAGAGTGATGGAACTTGGTCAGTTCAGGAGTAGAATCATACGGTGAGGCTTTGTTATTTTGTTTTGACTTTCATCCTAAGTTGTCTGAATGTTGGTCTTCCGTGGAGTCTCATGCGTTACAAAGGAAGACTAGGGGCACCTTTATCCTTCTGTCTTTTCCCCTTTACTTATCTCTGAAATGTAATATTCTCCTTTCAACTATTAAATTGAATGGGGAAAGCGGACATGATTGTATTTGCTTGTTACTTATGAAAGTAGGACTAGCTTCACTGGGAAATTTTTTTTGTCATGATAATTTTATTTTAAATACTTGCAATTTCCTATGTTCTGTTTTAGTAGTAGCAGAATTTGATTCAGGCAGCCTTGTCAATAACTCCTGTTAAAAATGCCAAGAACAGCATGCAGGCTGTGGCTGCAAATGATTCTCTGAGACCATGAATATCTAGTGCCAGTCCGTGATCTTGCCTCTGCATGTCGTCTGCTGAAGCAATGAATACATTGAACAGTTGTCTTCTGTAGTGAAATAATGAGAGTTCTATGCTGCAGCCATGGAACACCTGTTGAAAGCCTTTAACGTGATTTAGTATAGGTTGCTCGGCAAGGGTTCCTACCGAGCAAGCAACAAATACTGGAATTATGAATAGATTTTTTTTTTTGGAAGAATAAAACAACAATCAAGTCATAAATGAATTGATTTGATGATTTTAGGGATCTACTTGACACTAAAATACATAAACTGAATCATTCTTTCTCTAGCTGTATGAGGTTTGATCTATATTAGCATTCCCTTTTAAAAGGCTAAGAACAGTATGAAGCTGTTGCTTCAAATGCATCTCTAAAACCATGAATATCTTGGAGCTGTTCCTTGATCTTCCCAGAGCGTTTCGTCAAAGGAGGTTATCAATGCATAAAACTAGGTGTTTGTTATCATTCCTTTTTTAAAAGGATTTTAGTCCATCAGTAAGGAAACAATGACAAGTCAGGCTCTGTGGATTTATAATATTGTGTTATTTACCTCATTTTTTTTTTCTAATGCAACGAAATTATTTCCACTGTTTATAAATATATATTTCTTAATATTTTCCTCTGATGATGTTCTTGATATGCATAGACTATTGGATAGCATTATGTGTGCTAGCTGGGAGTAATGTTAACAATTGCAATTATTTTGTTATATTGGGGCAGATCTATGGGCTGTAATATATGACACCCTCTTACCTTCTTTCTAATTGAAAGATTGAAGGATTCATCTGATATTATATTATGTTGTAATCATAGGATGTTAAAAATAGAAAGGAAGGTTTGGAAAAGTATCTGCCATTGTAACAGGCTTCATGCATTGTAACATTGAATAGCAGTCAAATTTCCAGAAGTACTGTTCCCTATTATTTTCATCATGTGCAACCTTATTTTGAAGATGCAGTATCCTCTTTCAAATTAGCTAAGCTTGTGGTTATTTGTTTGTGCTCGTGAATCAGATGATGGGGCAAGTTAACAAGGAGAGGCTGGCTGAATTTCTCGGGGAGCTGCAGCGGAAAGAGGACACAAATGACCGATATGTAGCTGCTCTAAGAGGAGAGACATTGACTAGAAACCCTTATGTGAGGATTCAACCAATGCCAAAGCCAAGTAGCACTGAAGCTGGTAAAGATTCAAAGTCTCAGTAGCTGAACAAGGTTGGAATGTGTCTTGGAGGTGTTTATCTATGTGACACCAGACTTTATAGTTTGCTTTTGATACTAAATGTTATGCAACGAAGGTGTTGGATTTAGGCTGTTGGACTTGTTTCACACTTCACAGTAGTTCTATATAGACTTATTATTTTTTTATTCTCTCAAGTTGAGCTTGCTTCCTTTGGTTTCCAGTTCATTTCATGGATCAGAGAAATTCGGAGATTTTTTTTTTTCTTTTTGGTGAACATTCTATTCATGTTATCTAAACATAAAGCAGTCATTGCAATTTGTAATCCTACTAATCCAAGTGCACTTGAGGTATTTGAAGGGCTTGATATAATGTCAATTAGATACTGTTGTTGTCCTTCCTGATTCACCCTTGCCCTTATTGTTCTTTCCTTATAATGTTTTTTTTATTTTTTTGCTTCATACCGCTAGAGTCTGAAGGTGTTCAAGCCCTGCCCGTACTAGGAATCATGTTGGGTTGGCTGCATCAAATGTCGGATTGGTTGGAAAACCGAGTTGGTTTGATTTCTTTTAAATATAAATAGCTAATTTATGTATTAAACTATTTCAGATCATACAAGGGAATGGCGCACTTATTATGGATAAATTACATGACTCATAAGGGTGCATGTTAAGGGTGGGATGAGACTCAACAGTATTCATATCGCTGAGGTAGCTACATCCTGCTGAGAGTTTCAAGTTATTAGGATTACCAAGTAACCAACCATTAGCAGTTTCTCTTGTTTCTTGTCAATAGGTTCCATCTTAGGCAAGAATGAGGGTAATTTGGAATCCTTCTCTGCTGAAATGTGTTAGAATCATTTAGTTTGATTTCCATCTTGGTACTGATGATTCAAGGGGATGATCTAGAGTTGGCTTGAGGCTGGGTTCCGTTTTGAGGAATTAAATGAAGTGATGCCCATATGCCATGAATTATGTTTAATAATATGGTTGCTGGGTTTGGAATGATTTTCTGAAATATAAACTTTTAGATGAAACTTGGCATATTATAGCAGTAGCATATATATATATATATATATATATATAATTTTATTTTTTTTCAAATTAATAAAGTTTTTGATGGAATCGAGAGGAGTCGACATTGATGCCCCTGTGCCTAGAGGGAGTGAAATGACTATCCCATGCCTCATGAAAGGTTCGAAATCCCACCTCTATTGATATTTTCATCATTCCCATTGGCCCCACACTAGCGCAAGGATCACTGCTTTTAACCCTCTCCCAAAAGAATAATAGGGATAGGGATATGTACACTGGGGGTGTCGGATGAAGTATCATATAGGAGGGGTAGGGGGTCATTTCAAAAAGGGGAAGAGAGAGAGATTGACAAAATGGATGCTAGCTTGTAGTGTATCAGTGGCAAACCCAACATTTTTTCTGACAACAAAGTAAAACCAATTTTTTCTCTAAAAACAAACAATTGACAAAAATTAGTCAAGACAACTATTTGCTTAGTTGGCTGATGGCTTGGATGATAAATTTTTCATGAATGACAAATTGGAAAAGAAATGATATTGTTAGATCAAACACCAAGAAACACGAATAAAGGGAGACAATAGATCCGTACGACATAGAGATTTAACGAGGTTCACACACCAGGGTGGTGTGCTACGTCCTCGGGCGAAGAAGAAGATGATTCACTATGCAGAAGAGAGATTACACCCTAGCAGCGGCGAGGAAGAACTCGCCCTGAAACCCTAGCTTCGTGAAAACCCTAGAATACAATGACTTTCTCAACAAGCAACAATACATTATATATATACTCCAAATCGCGGTTCGACCCATCGGGTCGCGGTCGATCCGGTAGAACCATCGCCCCTGTACCCCCATACGAGATTAGTGATGGGCTCTGGGCTTGGGCCTATCGGCCTAAGCCCTCTGCTTCCATCACAGATCTCAGAAAATTTTCCATTCGGGTCACCACCAAAATATGTCGGATCGAGTCAATCTTCAAAACGGGTCAAGAATTCGAGACAAACTTAACAGATATTAATAAAGAAGAAAAAATCTCTTTGAACATGACAAGCGGCTTAGCCTACATCTTTTCATATATATAATTTTTTTTTTAATGAAAAAAAGAATTCTATTTGGGAGTGTGAACTATAGCAATGCTGTCATTGCTGTCATGTGTTTATCTCTCTTGTTCCTGTGAAAAGACATCTTTTCCCCTTGTTTTGAGGAGGAAAGAGAGACATATGGAGTGCTAGCGTAACCCATGCTCCCAGATAGGGATCTATTTCCTTTTTGTTATTAAGGAGGAGGTATGCAATCCGTTTGACGTTCCCCACATCCAGACACAGTTGTTGTTTTCCAAGGGGGGGGGGGGAAATCTTTCCTAATCCCCCTGAAAACAAGGGCTGCTCTAGGCATGGGGAACGCTAGCCGGATCCTTGTAATTATTAATTCTATTGAAGAAAGAGAAATAAAACAATATAAAGAATCCTTCCTAAAACAATGAGAAATTTCAGTCATCCCTGAACTAAATCCTTTATCTATCCAAAATCTTCTATAGAATATTTGTTTTCTAATTCCCCCAATACCGTAAAGATGAAAGCTTTTCTAGTAAGGATGAAAAAATAATCTCTTAATCATGAAGATATGAGGTTCCGATGGGACACTAAATTAGTGAATGTCATCATTAATTATGACCCTTTAGTTCAATCTAAGTGTTAAATCTAACGGATTAAGAGATCCTTCATTAAGTGTAAAGCAAAAGTTGATCTACAAGAGGTGGGGCACAGAGGGAGTTTTCCAAGGGGGAGAGGAGAGAGGCAAACACACTGCTGGGAACAGGTTTAGAGTGGCCAACCTTAGGTTCAAATAGCCTTTTCCTTAAGCAAAGATTCTCTAAGTCAACTCTCGACTCTCCATCGTCGGGAGAAATAAAGAGAAGGATGCAGCCGTAGGCTATGCCCTAGGATAAGAAACATTCTCCATAGTAATATAGGAAAAAGGAAGCCTAAAGGCAGAGTGGTGCTTCTTACTACCTGGAGAAAGAAATAGAAAGATGCAACAGTAGCCTACACCCTAGGATAAGAAACATTATCCATAGTAATATAGGAAAAAAAAGAAACCTAAAGGCAGCATTAGCCTTTGCACTGGTGGAGAGGCCACGCTGCATAGGGAACCCTCTCTGGCTCTTCCAATAATATATTAAGGGAACAAAGTTTTTTGTCCAAAAATGCCCAATGCCAGACACATGAAGCACAGAAAACACTTGCCCTATTTTAAGAAATGTTTCTCTAAGTCGATTGTCCATACACTAGCAACATCTTTCATCCTTTTCTCCTCTTGCAAGAAATGATCTCTCTGCCTCCTATATAGAAACCGCTTCATTGCTAGCTCCTCATTGTTGCACTTCCCTTAACCTGTGTTTTTCTTCTCTGATAACCTTCATAATATATTTTCCCAACCCAGTTGTAACCAAGCTGCACGTAATCTGGTCCCACGAAGACACCCGTCCGTCGTATGGGAAGTTGGGACTTGGGAACTACAAAAAGATATAATAACCGATACAAATTGCTGTGTTCCGGTGATTGAACGATGTTAAGAAAAAAAGATACAAATTGCTGTATTGGGGTTTACGATATATCGGCCGTTACAGAAGGACCCTGCGTCCCTTAAGCCATCTTTTATCGGCTGCCGCCAGAGCGTGAAACTGTAAACGCAGGTCGAGTTTTGAGTGTAAGAAGCCACGCTGCGAGCGATGTTGACTATGTCTCTTTCGGAGCACATCTGCACGTTTAGGGTTTTTCTATCAAACCCGCATTTTTTTCGTTGTGTGTCTGTGTGTGTGTTTGTGTGCTAAAGTTGCTGTTCGGCCTTCGCCTAAGTGACCTGCTAGCTTAGAAAGGTTCTTTTGTTTTCATTACTCCTTCAAGCATGCCACAAGGTTCTTTCTATCTCCCCATTTTATTTCTTTATTTATTTTTCATCTTTTTCGGTTCTCTGTTTAATTTTCTTCGTATAATTGATTTTGTTAATCTGCAGAGCTTCCGGGCTACTATTATGATCCGGAGAAGAACAGGTACTTTCTTCTCAAAGGTCCAATACCCGGCTCTACTCGTAGTTCATCTGCTGCTGCTGCTTCTTCATCAAATATTCAGAAATCCAATCAGGTAAAACTCGCCAATATTACTTCTTAATCCCTTTTACTCGCATATTTGAAATTTCCGATTAAAAAGGATTAGTCGGCTTAGTTCTTGCTACTAGGTTTTGAACATATTGTGTATTGCTTATAGCTCAGGTTGGTGCTGCAACAGCTTCTTAATGTCTTCTTCTATTGAAGAAGGAACAGTGATACATTGGTGAGAGTTATCATGAGAAACTCATTTTAGTTGTTGCATTCGAGGACTTACTAGATAGGTTGGGCTTCCTGGTTGGTGTTCTAGTATTAGGAATAGATATGATGGAAATGGAATGCTAGTGTTGCATGACCCAGAATCTGCTTTGGGAATTCTATTCCCCTTTGATATGTGTTCGGTAGTTCAAACGGCGGTTTTATTGGTGATCACTTGATGTTAGAGAGTAATGCTTTCTGTTATTCTGTTGTAACAAATTAGCTGAGTCAGCTCAAGATTCATTGTCTTGATTGGTTAGTTAGTTATTTGATTAGTTAGGTGGTTAACAGTTGGAGGTCAACATCTTGTAACAGAGGAGAGTGTCGATCCCTCTCCCTTCTTGTATATAATTCATCTCAACTAATGAAATCGGTACTGGAGTTTTAAACTCAGAATTACAGTCTTCAACATGGTATCAGACGCCATGTCTGGGCAACCATCTTCACCTTCAACACCTTCTTCTTTCACCCCCTCTCCATCAAGCATTTCCTGTCAATTAAACTTGATTGACATAATTATTTTCTATGGAAGTCACAATTTCTGCCATTATTGCGAGGTCACGATCTTCTCGGCTATGTAGATGGTTCTTTTCCCTGTCCAGAGGCGACAAGCCCTTCATATGCTTCCTGGATCAAGCAAGATCAGCTTTTCTTAAGTTGACTTCTGTCTTCTCTCTCTGGGCCATTCTGGTTCATGTTGTTGGCTTATCTTCCTCAAAGGATGTTTGGCAAACCCTTGAGCAGCAATTTTCTTCCCAATCCAAGGCTCGTTTGATGCAATTCCATCTCCAACTTCAGACAATCAAGAAGAAAGACTTTTCTATGGAAGAGTACTTACAGAAGCTTAAGACTCTTGCTGACAATCTAGCAGGTGCAGGTCGGCTAATTTCTTGAGATGATCTTGTTCTATACGTTCTTCGAGGATTGCGTCCCGATTATGAATCACTGGTTACGGCAATCTTCACTTGAGATGATCTGATTCGTCTCGATGACCTATATAGTATTCTGTACAATAAGGAATTACGGATTACAGAAGCTAATATTCCCCAAATTGAGAGTGCTCCATTGTCTGCAAATTTGTCTCACACTCACACATCCAACAAAGATTGTCCAAATTCCGATTGTTCAAAATCTTTCAACAGAGGCGTTTTTTCTCAGGGTTTTGGTTATCGATCTAATCAAAGTTCTGGTTATCGTGGTCGACGCCGAGGTTGATCCTTCAACAGAGGTGGAACATATTAGGGTTCTGGTTATCGCCCTCCTCATTTCAATTTGAATGCCTCAGAGCAACCCCGTCATTCTGCCTCTACCTCTTTGTATGCTATGAAAGCCAAGGCACTTGTTCATCCTCTTCACCGCAGGCTCTTTTTGTTCAACACAACAATCCCTTTTATGCTGCTGATCAAGGATGGTATCCGGACTCTGCTGCAACACATCACATCACTTCTGATCTAGCAAATCTTGAGCTTCAAGGTGCTTATCCTGGTACAGATCAGTTACATGTTGGTATGGAGCAGGTTTTTCTATTCATCACACCAGTTTTGCTCTTCTTCCTACTACTCAAACTCCTTTAGCACTCAATAATATGCTTCATGTTCCTCTTATTTCCAAAAATTTATTGTCTATATCACAATTGACTAAAGACAATGATGTCTTTTTTGAATTCCATTCCAATGATTTCTTCATCAAGGATTCCATCACAAAGAAGATCCTTCTACAAGATCGAATGCATAATGGGCTCTATCAACTTCTACCTGCTTCCTCTTCTTCTTCATCCAAATCAGCTCACATTGGGGAACGGGTACCTTTATCTGTTTGGCACAATCGCCTTGGACATCCCACACCAAAGGTGGTTCGAAGCATTGTTTTTCGTCATCATTTCCCGTTTCACAGTCAACCTCAAAACAATAGCATTTGCTCTTCGTGTCAACTTGGCAAATCTCACAAACTTCCTTTTAAAAGGTCCTCACACTGCAGCAAACAAGCTCTTGATCTTGTATTTTCAGACATTTGGGGGCCTTCTTCAGTAACATCTAATGGTTTTCGATACTTTGTACATTTTTTAGATGATTACACCAATTTCACTTTGATTTTTCCTATTACAAATAAATCTGATGTTGCCTATGTTTTCATTCATTTCATGACTCAAATTGAAAATCTGCTTGGTTGCAAAGTTAAAGTTCTTCAAACTAATGGTGGATTAGAGTATGCTAAACTAAATTCTTATTTCTCCACTCATGGCATTTTGCATTGCCTATCTTGTCCACATACCAGTGAGCAAAATGGTTCAGCCGAAAGAAAACATCAGCATGTAATAGAAACTAGACTCACTTTACTTGCTCAAGCTTCAAAAACTCTTCAATTTTTGAGTGATGCGTTCCTCACTGCCACCTTTCTCATTAACCGAATGCACACACCTGTTCTTCAACATATTTCTCCTTTCAAAAAATTGTTTCACCGACCTCCTGATTACACTATTCTCCGTTCTTTTGGTTGTAAGTGTTACCCCCTGCTTGTCCATATAATCAACACAAGGATTAAAGTATCGGTATCGGTCGGCGTATCGGTCGGCCAAAATTAAGATACGTATCGGAGGGTATCGTATCGTATCGGAGATACACTAAGATACGCTAAAGATACACACATAAATGGATAGGAAACATTTTTTTAAACACTTTTGCATAAAGAATTTGTTAAAAAAAGCTATTGATAACATGTATTATGCATAAGCACTAAATGAGAGTATCGTACTAAGAATTCAAGGTCTGTAGTTGTCCCATAAATGTAAAATCCTTGTTCCCAACCTTGATTTTCACTTTAGTTAGAGAGAAATATGGCTGACAGCAACTTTGGAACAAAAACCCTTCAAAAAATCGTTTTTTTCTGAAAAATTACCCATATTGGCCATTATGTGACCGTAGCGCCGATACGTATCGATACTCCCGATACATGCTGATATATACCGATACGTACCAATCGATACATACCGATACTCACCGATACATACCAATACATACCGAAACATGCATTTTACCTCAATTTTATATTTTTCATAGAGTCGTATCGAGGCATGTCGTATCGTATCGATGTGTATTAGTGGTGTGTT
>NC_056567.1:294590-311183 GCF_013358625.1 Macadamia integrifolia | reverse complement strand
TTTTTTGGGGGGGGGGGGGGATGAATAATTTAACTTGGTACTTAGTATTGGTTCTTTAGTGTTTTTAAAATGTACATTGAAAGTAAAGCTTCCCTAAAAGTTAGGTGTTATGAGAGCTTGACAGTGGAAGGAGATACTTGTCATGTCCTTTCATGGCGTTGCATGCCCCTAACATTGGCATACATTCTTTGCCATATTCTTAGACCCTTTCCCCCTTTTATGATTGCAACAAACAGTAACTCTTTGTTAATAATGTAGACATGTACATCTACAGATTTCCTTCACATTATTTTTATGTGTACATGTATTCTGACTTGTATACACAACCTTACAATACAATTATAATCTCACCCCTCCTGACCGGAAAAGATTTAATCAAAGAAAAGGAACAACTGCGCAAAGAGAAGAGATCCAATCCCCCGCCCCCCTTTCAAAAGAAATTCATCCCTTCCATAATTTTATAAGGTTGAACTTGAAAGTAGCTCTGGTACACCCTAAAAACTGAACTTTTTGCTGGAATTTTTGCATATATTTGATCCCTCTCTGGGAAGACTCAGCATTAGCAGCTGGCAGCTATGTGAAATTCTTCTCTCTCCCTCCCTCTCTCTTTTTTTTTTTTGGGGGGGGGGGTGGGTTAGGGTAGTGTGTCTGGGTGAAGAAGTGTTGCAAATTGGAATTTAGTTGTTGTAGTGGATTTGTGGCCCTTACTTAGCCTTTTATCTTTTTTGGATAAGGTTATAAGTGGGGATTTGTTGATCGGTAGTTTATTTTTGTTCTAGGCTCCGTAGGTGGGTTGAGGATGTTCTTTATGGATCTTCTCCTTCTTTGGTCCTGTTATCCCTTCCCATTCCTTTCTCTTTCCTTCTGCAGCTTTATTGTTTTGGTGCACTCTTAATATCTTATCATTTGCTTCTAAATTAATGAAGTCTCCTCTGTTTACTATCAAAAATAGGGGAAAAATGAAGTTACATGTGGATATTTTTTTGGAGTTTGCGCTTGGGTAGTGTCAACTACCAATCTGAGCAAGCTTTAGTTTGCTTATGTCAGCCTTTCGAATTGTGTACAATTGGTCTATAAGACCATAACATGGAACAAAAGCCAGCACCACGTTAGATACAGCAAACGGATTATTTTGAGGGCATACTCGGGGCCAACTGGAGAGGGGACTTCCATAGGGGCAGAACATCTTCCACTACAGTTGAGGCCAGGGTTTGTTTATTGAGAAAATTTTGATAATATAATAGTGAGGGTGATTCAGCTACTATTATTTCTTGGTTTGCATCTAACGAGGAGGGGGCCTTGGAGACTTACTGACATCCTTAGGGGTATAAAAGAAATAATTTCTCAGATGAATTGCTCATTCAGCTGGAAGCCTAGGACTGCAAATGACGTAGCGGATTTTTTGGCAAGGAAGTGGGTTCATAGGCCCATATTGAGCTTGGGGAATGCTTTCCCATTGAATGATTAAGGATGTAATGTTTTTTGTGTTATTTTTATTTTTCTGTTTCTATAGGCACTCTCTTGTACTGATCCCTTTCTGTCAATAAAATCTTCTACTGCTTATTTCCAGAAAAGGAAAACGAATAAAAAAAAAGGTCTGCATCACATATTTCTTTCCCCTGCTTTACTCTCATTTTCTTAATGTCTTAAGAGAGTTGTAGTTTGCAAGTTGCACGAGTTAACAAGGACCTGATGCCCCCCCCCCCTCTTCCTTTAGTGTAGGAAAAATTTATAGACAAGTAATGAGGAGAGCAAAGAAGAGTGGAAATAGTGAAATATGATGAGCAGTACAATGAGGAGGAAAAAAAATGCGAAGACATGATGTCTCTTATGGAAGGAGAGAGTCATTGTAGTGATCAATCCATTTGCATCTGCTAGTAATATCCAAAATGGCATTGTACTGTTCTGAACCCTAGTTGACTCGATTGTAGTGGCCATAGATGATATCCATGAAATCCACCCAAATGAAAAACATGATAAAGAATGAAGAATCAGAAGAAGGGAGTGGGGAGAGGAGGAAAAGGGGTAGAGGTGGGGTGTGTAAACAATGAAAGACGGCATGGTGTACAGTTGTTGGAGAGGTCGCTGTTGTATTCACATTAATGCTTCTTTGAGCTGTTCTTCTTCTTGGTCTTCTCTCTTTATTTTTTATTTTTTTTTCTTTCTGTTGAATTGGAGGGGAACGGAAGAACGGACATTTGGCTCCCCCAATAACATGAGTTGTCATCCTATTAGGTGGTCAGCTAGGTAGCTAACCTGGTGGTCCTCCTAACTTTGCTCGTATGTAAATAACCTGGTGGTCCTCCTAACTTTGCTTGTATGTAAACTGTTTCGTTTAAACAAATCTGCACACAAATTTTAGATTTGCCCCATTTTTTTCTTGGATACTGGCTAGCTAAACATTCTTTAACTTACCCATATCCGCATTACTATGCAGTATTGTCTCCAACAACAGATACCCATGGATGCTTATTGGGTAGAAGTGATGCAGTACCGACAAGGGTTTACACAAGGAGAACCAAGACCAAGGTCGACCCAAGTGGCTGACTGGGTCGGCCCAGATCTGGTCCAAGTCAGCCCACGATTTGGGCTGCTGATGGGTTACTAATTAGTTATTTAGTTTCTATTTTGAAGTCCTAAATTAGTTTCTAATTTCAAGTCATTGTTAGTTTCTAATTTCTGTCAAGACTAGTTTCTATTTTCATTAGATTCCAATTTTTAGTTTTTACTTTTTAGTAACTCAGATTTAGTAACTCTGAGTTACTATTATTTGTAAACCCCCCCCCCCCATCATTATAAATAAAGGATATGGCTCTTTTATGAGCCACGATTTTTGACTAATAAGAAACAACTCTCTTGTTGCTGCCGCTGGTACCCCTGGCTGTTCCTTGTGTTTGATCAAGGCCTAGGGATTGGTGTTTGATCCAATCGACACTCTGCGGCAAGAAGTCCGAGTGGGTTGCTATTATTTCTGGTTTTCTTTATTGGATTATCTTCTCCAGCAGAACAGGTAAGTAACTGAACCATTCTGCAGAATTTTTCTGGGTTCTGAATCTTTGTTTTTCCCTATTCTGTTGACCTATTCTGTTGAGAGTTCTAGCCACCTGATGGCCTTGTGATTCTGGTCGGTTGTTAGGATCAACCAGAGGAGGACTCAATCCAAGTTTGGTGCTGATCAGACCAGGGGTTTGTCTGGTTCTGAGTTTTCTTCAATTCTGACCGATAGTGTTCTCTGCCCAGAATTGATTTCTGTTATTTTAATCTGTGTTGAAGTTGACTGCTGCTTTTATTCTCCACTGAACTGGACCTTCTAATCAGTAATTAGATTTGTTATTAGTTCCTTAATAATACTCTACTGAAGTTCCAGAAATTACTGTCAGATCTCAGAACCTGCTGTCAGAATCAAGTTCTGATTTGGTTATCTATTCCTGTGATATTTTGATTCTAATTGGACCTTATTCAAAGACTCTATTTCTGTTTCTGAAATTCTATTTGTTGGTGCAAACTCTGCCACCTGAAATTCTAGATTCCGGATCTGATAATTCTGGTTTTTCAAGAACTGTTGACTGGTTGAAGTTGGACTGTTGTTGCGGTCTACTATTGGGGGTTATTGGTTGTTCTTTGGTTTAACTTTCCTGCAGTCTTGGGTCTGGTTTGGTTGTCAAATCCATTCCTACATTAAGAAGTTCTTCATTCACAATTTTATTATATGTTATTCTTTTAACCTGTAGTTTGTTTAGATGACCTTCCTAATTCAACTTAGTTTTTTCTTTTTCTAGGTGTATTTTGTCAAAGAGATTAATAAGTAGTAAATTTTTAGTATGTTCTAAGTTCTAACTTAACCGACTGAAACTTTATTAGTATTTTAAGTTCCATGAATTTGGTGGAATATGGATACTTGAAGATAAAAAATGGGAAACATGATGGGAAGCTCGTACAATTATTCCTGGGCTGAAATTTGAGAGATGGAAATTTGAACCACATTTCATCTATCAGTGACTGCTAATTTTATCATCTTTCATATAATATTAGATCTTTTATATCTGTGCGAAATTGTAGCCTGGTCCTTTATGTTATTGTCTTTAAATTATTTTCTGAGATCCGGTTCTGTGCATGAAATCCCACATCTAGCATTTTTCTTATTTTTAAAACAGGGCAGACAGCACCTGACTTTATCTTTTCCTTTTATTCGTAAAAGAATCCAGTCTGCACACAACACTGGACCACAGACAAGAACTTTTATTTGTTTTTATTTATTTGGTTATTTATTTTCTTATATAGGAACCAACTTGGGAGCTGCCTTGGTGGATCTAGAAACTGGAGTGCAATCCTGGTTGTGCCGTAGTAAGAGTGATGTCCTTTCACAACAATTTGATCAGTCGGTAACATTATATAGAATCACACTTACCTGTTTTTGCATTTGATTTGATGTAGCTAGCCTCTTTCTCTTCTAAGTTTCTGTATATAATGGTATATTTGGTTCCATTTCTACAAAGTGCTACAGTTTTTTTTTTTTTGGGGGGCGGGGGTGTGGGGGGTGGGGAATGGGGACTCCAAAGTGCTTGAAACCTTATAAGCATTCCCTTATGGGCATTAGGATTTTGTTTGACACACTTGAGACTTTACTATGAGTTGCACAATAAAATCTGAACTTGGTTCCCAGAACCAAAATGGTAGCACAAGATTGTCTAATTTGAACATTTCTGATGCTTTGAAAATATGGGTTGGGTTTGGCAAGATGGGTTTCTGAATAAGTCAAATGCTCCCACAACCACCAATTGGTGGTTTGGGAGAATAATATGAAGGGAAGGACTCTTGGGTAGTAAAGTGTTTAGAATTGGGGATGGACCCAGGGTAAGATTTTGGGAGGATGAGTTGATGTTGGTGAGTAGGTTGAGTAATTTATCCCAAGATTATATTTGTCAGTGGTGGGCTAGGATTTATCCTTAAAATCTAGATTTGAGGTGGTTAATGGAGTGGTCAACCTTCTGAAGAAGGAATTTAAAAGATGAAATGGAGAATTGTTTTGACCTGCACCATAGTTTTTATGAACAACCTTGGAGCCATCTAGTTCTATGTAACCTTTCTGAACCATACTTGCCAAGGTGTCGCATAGGTTACAAAGTGTTTTTTTCAATAGCTGGGCGTATGCCGACCAACAGTTTTGTCTCATTTTCCCTTTTTTTCCTTCCTTTTTTCTTTTTCTTCTTCTTCTTCTTCTCTGCTTCTTCTGCCTTCATCTTCTTTTTTTTTTCTCTACAGTTCAACTGGTTTCTGTTTTTTTTTCCCCTTCTTGCTCTTGTATCGGAACCCCACACCAGATGCTTCAGCACCTCCATATGACTGCAGTACTGCTTTGAAACCCTCTCTCCCACCTCCTCCCTGAAACCCTCTCTCTTCTTCTCTCCCATCTCCCTGAAAGACTCTCTCTTCCATCTACCTGAATCCCGCTGCGTAGTTTGCGTTCTCCACCTATAGAGCCGAGACTATGTCGAGATCTAGCTCTTCATGTGTCAAGTGCTGCAAAAACAAGAGAAAAACAAGATGTACTATATGTAACTAGCATACAATGCATGCATACCACGGGGCCTAGGGACAAGGTGCCTGGCCACCATCCTGGCTCGCCTTGTTGCGGTGACAACCATGTTCTGAACTATTCTGCCTTGATGATGTGGATCTGGGAAGAGAAGTTATAGCAGAGAATAAGTTCAACTGAGTAAATCTGGATCTCCTTCAGGGTGGGCTGTCAATGGATCACTTTGATTATGGCTTAGCTATAAGTTGGATCCAATCCAATTAGGGATGATCTGATAACTACACAGATCAAATCCAGTTTTACTCCCACTGATTTGATAATAATCTGATCAAATTAGATCTTCTACACACTCTCCCTTTTTGTTTTCGTCAAAAACGTATTTTATCTTATGTAATAATTGTTTTAAAAGAGCAATAGTAGGTCGTGTGATCCAATCAGATTTGAATCAGATATTTGGATCCATGTTGGATTCGAGTCTGTCGGATTATCTGATTGGGTGGGCCTTTTTTCTTATCAGGGTGGTACAACTTGAATCCAACCTGTTGACAGCCCCACACACGGATCAAGCACTAGCAGCAGCATGGGAGTAGCATCTGAAGCATTTTTTTTCCAATCTTTGCTCTCAGCCTCCAAAACACCTTCTCTAGAATTTTATTTCTCTGTTTGTCAAACCAGACCAGATTTAGATTGGGAAAATCAATTTTGATTAGACCTATAAAAGACCCAATCTAGTCCTTTTTTAGTGTTTTAATTGCTGAGCTCTAAGTCTTTGTTGATTAGGAAAAGTATGCCCCTGTTTCCTGGGATCATGTGGGTTTATTTTAGCCTTTTGGTTATAATTGGGCAAGAGAACCCTGTCTGCTTGTGTGGCTATTGAGCTTGCGTGCAGGCCGATGGGAGGATGTGCGGAGGCATCTGGGTGGGGGAGCAGCACCGTCTTTCCGCACCTGCCTGTGTCTGGGCGTAGAGACACGCAAGCGGGCAAGGTTCTTTTCTCCATATTTTACTTTTTCTGTAATGGGCTAATCTGTCCCAGTTTTAAGGGGTTAAGTCATGATATTTATGTCTTTGAAATTAAGTGGGTTTTGTAAGTTAGAGTGGGGGTACTGAGCCTGTATGTTTTTTCTTCATTGTAAAGGCACTATTCATATTTTTATTATCAGAGGCTAGAGATCCCAGTTATCAACAGCCTTGTGTGAATTCTTCAAATTTTCCCGGATGGATGGGCTGCCAATTAGCTTTATATGAAACCTTGCAATTGTAAAGTGTATCGTGATCAATATATATATTTGCAAATTTTTTTGTTAATTGAACTATCTATTATATATATATATATATATAAATATAATTATTTATTTGTTGTTGCAGGGAAATGTTGTTTTATGCGGACTAAGGAATGGAGCAATTGTAACAGTAGATGTTCGCCAGAGACAGCACAGGTCGTCAGCTAGACTTCCTAAACATCGAGTTCCTTACCCTTCATTTAAAACTCAGCAGTCGTCAAGGAAAAATGTCAAGAATATGAGTTATCAGTATTTCGAGGTACTGGGATCTTAAATTCTTGTTTTTCTATTAATAATAGAGATACTATCTTTGAACTAAACTCTAAATAAGTTTTCATGATATTGGAATAGCATACATATCTGGGAGAGAGTTGAGCAGATACTCTTATCAATCATCATGGATGGCATAAAAACCTGGAATTATTGTCCATAAACTTAAAGTTTTGTTGGTGGTCCAGTCCAACCTGGCATGCTCATTCTTCTTCCATCTTACCTGCTTTCTGAAAACTCTACAATCAAGTGAGCAGTCACCTACTAAGCACTTCAGTTACCACCATGAGTGTCCTATTTTGCTACAGTTTAAGATTTTACATATTCCTTTTGGAAACTTTGTGAGCCGGTGCAGATAGAATATCTGTATCCGTACTTGCTTGGAACTGTATCTATTCATGGAGCCTTACATATAGATGTTTGAATCTGAATGTGGTTTGTTGTACTGTGCAGCTTAAAGGAAATATAGATCCCTCTCGTAACATCTTTATGCCTTTGTCTATTTCCAGGTTAGTAAGAGATCAGACCGTGCTCCAACTGTTTTCTCCATGGTGTTTCGGTAGTATCTAGTAAGCTACTAGGGTAGGGTCTTTAATTACTCCTTTGACTTTGCAGTTTGGTTTATCTTCAATCTTATGATCAGTACTTCTTGGCAAGCTCCATGGATGGATTGGTGAGTTTTCTTTGACTTATTTTAGGGGTATTTTGTTTAATTTATATTCTTTATAATCAAAATGTTGCTTATGTATTGCTTTATTGTTTATTCTACTTGCTTAATGATATTGTCATCCAAGATAGCCCTGGTGGAGGGCCGGCTAGAGAAAAGGGTGAAATCTGAGATGGAATCTCAGAGTTGCAGGGTAGGGAGAGCATCACGTAACCACACACTCATGTCGAGCAACTCAATCACTTTGTATTTTAAATTTGCCACTCCAATGATGGATTACAAGGTATAAATAAGCGAAAATAGGACTCCTAACTAGAATGTAAGACTGAAACTAACTTGCACCCAAACTCTTATCTCTTCATCTCCTATTCATGTGTAACCCATTCAAAACAAAAAATGATAAAACAAAAGACATAAAGGCTAACTAAACTACTAACGACCTTATTAACCCGAAAACCCAGGTTAGGCAGGTTCTGTCTGGGTTTGGGTTTCAAACCCAGTCATACTTATCCAACCAGTCCAGTGTGCCATTGCATCACCCCCCACCCCCCAAAATAAATAAGTTTGATGCTTTTAATCTGGTCTAGATCCCATTGATAAGGGAAGATCTATTACGAATTTATATTAATGTTCTTGCTTCCCCGTCAATCAGAACATTCTTTGTGCAAGTGTGTTGTGAGGCTGATGTAATGCAATTGATTTCCTCTTCATCTGCTTGGAGAGCCCTTTCACAATCATTTGGTTATTGGTACAACTGGTCTCATTTTATAATATAAAGCTAGACTTCGCACTTATTTTCATTTCCCTTTCTCAAACTAATTCTAAGAGACCCTTTTTATTTATTTGTTCAAATTTTTTTCTCCTTTGGTAGTGAGGGTTGTGGTTGTGGGATAGGGGAAATTGCCAAGGGATAGTTCCCCTTCTTACTGTAGGAGCCTTCTTGAGGTCATACCTTTGTTAAAGCATGTGGACTGATAAAATGTCCAGTCCTGTTTGTTTTGTTTTGTTTTTTTTTTTTGAATAACAAATTTATTAGAAAAGAATCAAGGTTGTGTACAAAAAAACAGGTCAACGAAAGCCTTAAAACAGACAAAAAAACTCAAGAAGAAAATCTCCTCCGACCACCACATGAGGTCTCCCAATACCTTGCCTAGTGAACTCATCTGACATGGGATTCCCCAATCTGGGCCTTCAAAAGAATGATACATTAACTGAAGCAGCCAAATAGTGAATTATGTTTGATAAGATAGGAAAATCTCCCTAGGGCCTTGTACATTATTCCTTGAATTTTCTTTCACTGTCGCCAATTCACCTTCAACCATGATGTTTCTTAAAGCCTTAAACGTTCCTTAATTACAAATCCAACCTGATACTCCCTTAAGTTGGATGGATCACTTCCCTACTCCTTTGTCCTGCTGTGTTGTTAGAAGGTATATGGCCCATTCAGGTGGTACTGAAATTAAGTGTCTATGAGAGGGATAACATGTATCTTGGATTATTTTCTTTGTTGTTTGTGCAGATAAAACTCTATGATCATCGCATGATCCAGAGAGGAGCTGTCCAATCTTATGAAGGGCATGTAAACTCCCACAGCCATATACAGCTTGGAGTTGATCCATCTGAGAACTTTGTTATTTCAGGTTTGTTCCTTTGCATTACATCTGTCTGCTTACAGTTTTCAAGGAGCTAATTTTGTTTCTTCATGTCAGGTGGAGAAAATGGTGCTGTATGCATTTGGAGCATCAAGAGTGGTAAACTTCTCTTCGGAACTAAAATATCAAATTCTGTTCCCTCAACAGTATGCTGTGCAGCACTGCATGGACTACCTGATGGAAGAAAAACCTCTTGGGGGGCATGGCTTGGTTCACATGAAGGACTGTATTTCATTCATGGGGCTTAATTTGTCTTGAGGTAAATATGTTTGAAAACGCATAAACAGTGATGTCTTTTCATTCCTGGGAAGATCCTTGATAACAGGTGTGCCTCCTAGCCTGTTATATGAATGGAAGCAAAAAGCAAGTAGCACTATGTACAGTCAAGGGGGTCCGATTTTGAGTCAATCAACTAGGTAATGTCCAGCTCCCATTGCCCATTTGTAAGAGGCAATGTCATGAGTTACATTTGAATCTCTTGCATCTTTTGTCATATCTTCGTGCCTTTACAAGAGTACTGGACTTTTGAGTCAGTATATTCTAGGACTGGGGCACATGTTTATTAGTGTTTTAAGTCTTCGTGAGCTTCCTACTAAAGCATCTCCTCCCTCATCATGATTATTTTAACTTGAGTTTTTTCATTTTAATGTTGCTGTTATTAGTATAATCAATTTGAGGTTTTATCTTAAACTGCTAAATGTAGAAAGAAAATAATTTGTCTATAAACCAGTGTTTACCTCTCATCTGGCCATTTCTGTTCAGCAGCAGATAATCCATGGCATTAAAACCTCCAGGCACAGCGAAACCATCTCTAAAAATCAGGTTAAAAAATTTTCCTTTACAAAATTGTTGCAATTTTGATCCTTGTTTCAACTTATATTTGAACTTCTAGAAATACTATGCAGGGACTAACAAAAAGCAAGGTCCTAAATAGTGAACAAAATCAAGATAACAGTTCTCGACCTTGACACTCTTTCACCATTATACTACTTGCTGCTATCCTTTGTTTCCCGTGCCCCCATATCTTACCGTTAAATTATAACCAGGTATGCCAAATTAATTTGACATGAAACGATGAAATATTAGAAGGTAATGACGTCCAGAAAGGATGTATAGTGTTATTTGTATCATCAAAAGACAATAAATTTATTTTCCTGAAAGAAACTGAACATCACATCTGGTGCAGAGCGGCAGTGGAAGTAAATTTATTTATTGATTTTACTTGGGTTCTCTGTCTTTTCTTAGTCTTAGGAACTGTGATCTGCTGACACGTTAGGTGATAGCCTAAGGAAGCATGGACAGGAACATTCCGCATGTAAGGTTGTCACCTATTCTGTAGTCCTCTTGAGAGTTTCCTAGGGTTTTTCTCTTTAGTGCTGTTGTACACTAATATTTTTATTTTTTCTGGCTCAAAGTAAAATTTCATTTTTACATATCTAAAAGTGAGGATAATTTTTTTTTTTTGTTATCTAAGAAAGAGAAGCACTACTCCATTCTTTTATTGGTTTTTATTTATATTTTAGTTTGCAAGTTGCTCGTGTTGAAGAACGTTGCAACTTTTGAATTTTGTTGTTGCTCTTATGGACTTATGCTCAAATTTTTTTCTTTCACTTTCATATACCTTGCATTTGTTGTTTGTGTGAAGCAGTACAACGTGTGACTGGTTGACTTTGGTTAGTGCTATTGTTGATACTTGTTCAGTTCTAGTAAGCTGTATATTTTTCTGCTCCAGCTTTTGGTTTATATTCAAAAACATCTTGCTTGTGATTAATATGGTACCAATTGATGTCAAACTATGTTTTAAATTGGATCGTCCATATCGTTTCTTGTATGAATATATAGTTGAATGATGTGCTTCTTATGCTATATTGTGCACTTGTGATGGTGTTTCTATGGAATTCTGAAGCTTGAGTTGCAATGTATATTGGAATATGGTATTTTTTTGGTTGGTTTATGCTTTAGATCTGTAACTTCTACCAAAATAATGCGTGGCTTATGTTGAGCATGTTTTATTTCATGTTGCAAGTGTTTATGTTGTTGTTTTCTTGTAGACTTCACCACCCATCAATTAATTAGTCAATCTCATGTTATTTTGTTTTGGATATTATCACATGAATAAATGTGAATGGCTGAAGGATCATTTCTTGAATCATTGTAATTCCATTATTTTGGCCATTATAATGGGTGTTAAAACCATGATGAAAAGGACAACATGAAGGCAGGGGAAGCAGAATGTTTAAAAGTTACACATTACAGAGATTCACTGTAATGTTCTCTGAAATTAGTCATTAACCATTTCTTTTTGGCTTCTATTGCTTCTTCCAGCTGAATGAAGATTGGTTGGGAGGGAGGATAGGTAGTTTGTTCCCACCCCCCCCCCACCCCCCCAAAAAAAAAAAAAAAAAAAAGGTCAAATGAGTAATTTGATGGTTTCTTTTTGTACATGCATTTTGTATGTTCTTTTGATTGGGTAAGTCTTTGAGATTGATTGCTATTTTCATCGTAAATGGTGATGATATTTTCCTGCTTGGTACTCTTTATTGCAATATAATAGATATATTTTCAAAAGGGTTTCAATGTAACCAGTCTCAAATGGTTCCAACTTACTATTGTCCCTTCTCTTGGAAAGAAATTTCCCTCCTGTCATGAAAGCCTTTTCATTGCTGTTCATGAAATCTTCATTTGTACAACAGGGGCCTTGTCTTCTGCCTAAGGGTGTCCACCAGTTTGTTTTTATTTTTCGGCTTGGTTTTGATTCGGTTCAGGATACAATATGTACAAACCTAAACCGAATAATCTTCAATCCAAAATCAAATTGAATCAGTTTGGTTTTATTCGGTTTCTATTCAGTTTCATTCAGTTCTTACCCGGTCCAAATTCAGCTCAGGTCAGAATCACCAGCTGAATAAATAAAGTTGAAAGAAATTACAATCTCATGAAGACAGTCTCACTGTCTCACTCACAATATCAAATCTGGAATCTTTCGATCCTTTTTTAAGTATTAAGGTCCAATTAAGTCTATTACATAATTACAAACTTTGCAAAGACATCATTAAATACTCGAAATATCAAATATCTTCAAATTCAAAATACTTAATTAATTTATAGTTATAGTTACTTAAGCACTTAAGTCTTCCAAAACAAGTAGAAGTGGATTGAGGAGAGTTAATAGTCTAAAGACGAAATTGAAATCTTAGAGCTCATGTTTTAGCTTTTTAGTGTTTAGTATGGTTTAGGTTTGGTTCATGTTTGGTTTATATGGGTTACACCTTCATTTGGTTTTGGGTTTGGGTTCGGATGTGGTTCAAACCAATGGGTTTTAGCTTAAACTTAAAACTGAATCAAATGAAATTTCAATTTTTTGAAATTGAAACCAAATGGTTTTTTTTTTTTGGTCTGGTTTTAATCTGCCAGTTTCTGTTCTGCTGTCCAATTCTGGTTCTAGATTGACATTATACTTCTGCCATGACTTGCCAGTCTATTCCAGGTCAACTCGGAAGTAAACCCATGAGGTCTCACACTTCCATTGTTAGGTGGTAACTGCTGATTTTTTATTTTATTTTTTAATGCTATATTTGCTGATAATCTCTTGACTGTAGCATTAGAAGATATTTATGTGTGGACTAGTAGGCTCAGGGCTCACTAACTCACTCAAAAATGCAATTGCTTGTTAGGCCTACATAGATTTTGTTGATCTTATCTTGACGTCTTTATTTTTGAGTCACTGTCCCTCACTTGGTCGGTTATGCTTAGAAATCAAAACTAAAAGAGGTAGGGTTTGCTTTTGCTAATGAAGCATCATTTGGTTTTCACTTTTGTTCAGTGAGTTCATCCTTTAAAAAGTTATTGTAACCAATAATCAACCTACCAAAGCTTTGATATCAATCAGAGATGACACCATCAGCAGTCTTAAGTCATTCAGTAAGGACCAAAATTGTTTACTTGATTAAAGTAAAGTTGATCTTTTATGTCTTTCCAACTAGACCATCCAAATTCAAATCTATCTTTTATTGATCCTCCTTGAACCCTAGAGGGAGTTCCAAGTCTATATGCTTAGCTTTCTTTTACCCATCATTTTCTATGTTTATAAAACACAAAGGCTTTTAAAAGGTTTGGGTGTGATTGCAGGTTCCCCTTCCCCCTTATTTTTTTGGATCAATCTGTAGTCCTTGAGTATAATATTAGATGGGGAACTGGGTCTACACAAGGATGAAATCATGTGCATTCCTACATGGCCTACATGCAGTGTTAAATGACTAGATTTGCTTTTAATCTTTAGAAAAGATGGATTCTGTTTTCTTTAGAAAACGATAGAACTGCATGATCTAATTTCATCCCTTTAATATGGTGGTTGTTATTGATCATTTGAAGGATTTAATAATTCTGATGGTTGAGATCATCAAAATCATATAGTTTTTAATCTCAAATGTCTTGATTGAACGTTCATGATGGTTTTCTATTCTCCACCGACGGTCCCACATATTTTATATTTTATAGGGGCCAATTTCGGTTAAAACCAATAGACTGAAAAGCAAAGTGCAGAGTTTGTTCACATATGAAGAATGAATTCTACTTCGAAAGTGCATTTTGAGACGATAAAAACAATTATTTTTAGCATCTGAGAATGTATTATCCATCTAGAATGCATACCAGATGTAGAGCTAATAAATGAATAGTTGTATCCATGTGTAAGAGAGTAGGGTTGTTAATATGCAAGTTTAACATTTTTTTTATTCTCTCTCTCTCTCTCTCTCTCTCTCTCTCTCTCTCTCTCTCTCTCTCTCTCTCTCTCTCCATTAATTGAATGAGAATTGAGTTCTTTTCCTGAGGAGATGCAATTTGATTGTAATCTCCAAAGCTGAGTCTTAACACAACTGGTAGTTGGCTGCAGCATCCAGTCATGCAATGCAAGTCACTCTGGGGACCACTTGGTAGAGAATTCAGAAATATGTATAAACTCTTCTTTTCTTTTCCATCAGTTTCTCATGAGTCATGAGAGTGATACTTCGTGGGCAAGAAAACAATATTGTACGCACGTTTTAAAGATATTCCCCCGTCATACTTCGTTGCCCAGTCCTCTTTTTTCATCCCAGTTTATGGCCCACCATACGATGCTGACCCATCTAGGCCCTCCTTTTAATGGGCTCTGTCTCGGTAAGATCACAGACCAAGCGCATCATCAGTTCTATCTTTAGTCTTCCTAATTTTAGAGAGAGAGGTGAACAGACAGATAAGTCCTGTATATGAAGGGAGGGAAGGCAGTAGGCTTCAGCACTAGCCTTTACAAAAGTCATGATGATCTCTATGTATTGAAACACCATATGGTACTATGTATCCTCCTTTTAAAAAAATTACCAAATACTTCACCCCCACCCCCCAAAAAAAAAAACCAAATAAAAAATTCTTTTTATTAATCGTAACTGATTATTATATAATATCATATGATTTTCTACTCAAAAAAATAAATTATATATTTTGAAGGTATACATAACCATACCAGAAGGAATACATGCTCATTCCAGATATAGGCTTATGAAACATTTACCTACTATTCTTTTGCAAACCATAGATTTTATGGGTTCCTCGCTTGAAAAATTGCAGATTTGGGAAAGCACCTCTGCTTTAGGAATTGTACTCCAAGATCGTTGGGTTTAGAATTCTACACCCCATTTTGACTAATTTTGTCTCTCAAATGCCAAAGCCCCAAACCCCCAAATAAAAAATAAAAAATCAATGCAACTAATTAAAGGGATATTTTTATTAACATTTTTTAAGTGAAATAATTTGAACTTTATTTTTCAATTTTTTTTTCATAAATATTATCATTATTATTTGGGGTAGTACAAAGGGGATTGGGGGGGGGGGGGGGACACTAGAAGAGGTACAGTCCTCTTAGCAGGCCAGCCATTGACCAGCTACGTTTGCAACTGTTCTCATAGATCTATTTTAAATCTAATTTATCATTACCATTTCACATTATCTACTTGAAAAAATCTGACCAAGGCAATTATAATCATATATAGTAACTCATAAATTATTTTGAAAATATTTATTGAAGAAGTTTTCTTTCACAGCACCATCAAAGGGATGAGACCATGAGACCCCCGCTCCCCCTCTTGAGTGGCCCAAATTGGCCGTGGTGAACCGATTCACTATGATCAAGAAACTCAATCTATATGTCGTCATCCCTAACTTAAAGAAATTTTGAAGTGGACCCATTCTCGTTCAGATATGATTATGGATTACTATTGTAGATTTTTGAAAGCAAGCGGCAGCTTTGTCCAGAAACAAGATATAAAGGAACCCTACTCAGTATACAGAACCAGAATCCACAGACCAGATGAAGACAAGGAGCGCCCTTTTATTATCGGAAAAAAATCGTTTGTAATTTGGATCTTGTACAATTCCGTGCAATACCACCTTCAGGCGGTGACACGTGTATTGATACCAATACAATGGTCCAGATCTGATTTAAATGTCTTTTCACTGATTTAATGTTTTATTAGTTGTACTAGATCTGGGCCATTGTATTGGTATCAATATACGTGTCACCGCTTGAAAGTGGTATTGCACGAAATTGTATGAGATCGGAATTGCAGACGATTTCAACCCTTTTTATCACGTTTCAAGTTTAAAAGAAAGTAGATATAAGTCTATAGAACTGTAATTCCAAGGAACCAAACAGGGTTACTATGGGCATGCACTAAAGAAAAGGAAAGTGACACTTCACCTCCTCTCATTTCACGTCTATACCTTTGGATGCTTTGGGTCCGTAATACTTTTCACGCAAAACTAGGGTAGGTTTACCCTTTTGCATTTGCCTGCTTTCATCATTGCATGCGGTCTCAGTCTCAAGTCTCAGTCTCAGTCGCAGTCTCGTTTTAAAAGAAAACCCAAAATGCTTCAATTTAATGTTTTGGCCCATCCTCTTTTACCGACTTTAATCTCAAGTCTCAAGTCTTAACTGATTTATTAGTCCTTCACTTTGCAGTTATGAGGAGCTAATGTTTCCTGGCTTTCAAACTCAAAAAATATGAAAGATAGAAAAAGAAAATGAACAACTCAATTACTTTTCAAAAAGCTAGCTTCAATAAACAGTCAAAACATTATCATACACCCATGAAAGACAAATCACAACAAACAACAAAAACCCAATAAAGAAAAAAAAAAAAAAAAAAAAAAAAA
>NC_056567.1:284353-294570 GCF_013358625.1 Macadamia integrifolia | reverse complement strand
AAAAAGTGAACTAAAATCATAATCATTTACCTGAACTGAATCTCATATACATTCTCAATGTCACATGATTGTGTTTGATGAAATTAAGAGGACGATAACAAGAAGAAGAATAATATAACCAACCAACTTAAAAAACAAATGGGTTCTTCTGCACTTCTACTACAATGTTGTTTAACTGCTAGTGGGTGTAATTAAACACTGTAACCATAAATACTATATTGGGAGGAGACAGAAAGTAATAACCAGAGAAGAAGCTTAAATTTTTTTTCTGCTTTAGTTTAGCTACCTATTGGAGATGGGATTTGGGCCACTTGGGACTTCATGGGCACCGACATTGAAGACTCTTTTAGGCCATAACCGGTTATGCCAACTCCTTTTGGGATCAGTTTCCAAACTACTACCAGCATTGCTCCTCTTGGTTTCAGATGATGCTGTAGAGAGGTCTTGTTGTTGCCCTTTCTCGGCTGTGCTTCGAACCACAATGAGAAGAAAGAAGAGAAGGGTTGCCAGAGAAATATGAGGAGAGACAGAGATCTTCTTGCCATTCTTTGTTCCATCCCCAGCCATACACAGTGAGCTAAAAAAACCATCCAAGAGCCACCCTTGAAAGATGATGATCAGCTTCAGCTTTCATCCACTTAAAACCCAGAAAACCAGAGAAGAAAGAATTGTTTTAAGGCAGAACAGAAGTTAGCTTGTAGAGATGAATATAAGATAAGAGAGAGAGAGAGAGAGAGAATCTTGAAAGGTAAAGTGAGGAAAGAGGAGATGTAGTTGCTTTAAGTATGCATGGTGATTGTGTTGGTGATGGTGGGGGGAAACTGGGCAGAGAAGGACTGAGATGAAATACCAAAAAAGAAAGGAAGTGACTGAGAAAGAAGGGAAAGAAGAGAAATGGGTCTTTTCTCTTTTTCTTTGACCTTTGACAGAAGAAAGAAAGAAAGAAAGAAAGAAAGAAAGGACGGGGAGTAGTGACTGGCGGGTGCTTGGAACGTCACAACGCATCCTAAGGGACGGTCTCCGAGGGGAGGGATCAAGTGGGGTCCACGACTAACTTGGCTAACAGTAATGGACACATTGAAGGAGTCAAACAGAATTTGGATCATACTAAATTGCGAATCCACCACTGATGTTAGACGATACAGGGAAATAGACACAAAAAAATTAATGTTTTCTGGAACTATAAATGCTAGATGCCACAAAATTTTCTCCATCAATAAATCTTTGTTATCCTTTTCTTTTTTTTTTTAGGTTTCAAAATTTGGGATCAAATCATGTTGATTCCTGTGTGAATCTTTCTATGGGGATATAATTGATATTTTTATTTTGGGAGAAATTAAACCTTGTATTTGTTTGGAGAGAGAGATCTATATGCTGTCTGTTTATGTTGACATTTATATATTTCAAGTGAATAAGAAAAAACGAAACGATATATTCAATGAGAAAGGAGCTACTCACATATTTAATGAGAATGACAAATGTAAGTTTTTCTCTCTTGATAATCACAGGGAAAGTAAGGTTCACTAACAAAGTTTTCTTGTATGGTTTTGTATTTCATCTTGGAGTTGGCCATTTTATGGAATAAATCTTTGAGAATTCATTAACCACATATTAAAATTTTAAAATATAATTGAAAATAGATAGACAACTGAAAATATAAGGAATTTCTAACCAAGAAAAAAAATGAAAAATACAAGAAAAATGTTGATAAATGCTTGAACATGGCACAACTTAGATGGATTGTATAGGAAATTCTTCCTACATAGGATTTGCACAGAACCTTTACCATGAAAACAATGGGCTAAAGATCTTGTGGGTGGCCTACGATCCCAAACTCGATTGGTGAGCGATTTGAACCTCATGGAGTGCTTATTAGGTTATTCCAACTACTAGATAAATGGAGGACCTACCGACCATCTAAATCTTATGATTTTATTATATAAAAAAAAAGAAGCTGATATTATGACTCATTGAAAACTTTTCTGACTGATTAGCTATGAATTGAAAAATGCTGATACATTGTTGTCACGGTAAGATTTGGGTCGGATTATGAATTTAAAAATATGATTAATTTAGATTTGGGGTTATTTGATCGAAGGACACCTTTACACACTTCTATGGTGTATTTAAAACACATAATGTTCTTTCGATTTTAAAAACCCAATCAAGTTTGATAGGATTTTGTAATGATCGAGTTTAGAAGACTTAAAGGGTTTAGATCTCATAAGAATGTTTGAAAGCAATAGATTACCTACACTTTGATTAGTTTGAGGGGTGGCCGCCTTGAACATTGTTACGATGGTTGATACTTGATACACAAACTCATTTTAAAAGCTTGGATGATTGTACTCTTAAACATGTGAGTAGGCTTTCGATCTTATGTAATATAATTTTTAGAAGCTGATGGACATGGACATGCATGTTGACCTAAACTTTTTTTCTTTAATCTAATTTAATATAGATCTTCAAAAAAAAAAAAGGCAAAATTTATTTGTTTTCTTTTTTTTAGATGCTTTTTTCATTTCTATGCCTTTCTTGAGAGGCAAACACAACCTAGAGTGTGGGTGAAATAAGCCAGAATATGGATAAGATGAAGATCCCAAACTATAGAAGGTTGTGATAAATGCAATAATTGACTATATGGAAATCTCTATTTTGTACGGGTGAAATGAAGAATATGATAACTGGCATTGACATTATCTGACTCCTAAAAGGTCTGATATGAATGAAAATAATGAAAATAGGAGGTCCAATCTAATAAAGGGAGGGAGAGTGATCTAGCTAGTGGTACACAATGAAATCTTATATACTAGCATCTTATTGATCATTGGATCCTTCTTTCTACCTTTCTACTTTTCAACCATTTAATTCGTACATTAATTGTTGCAATATTTCTCTCTCTTAGTGTTTTGTATCACTTTCTAATGGGGTTTGAGTTACATGCGTGAACAGATCAGGTTCACGTATGAGAACATTCACATGCATCTTCGATTCGTAGATTTAGAATCCATTAAATGAAGATGAAGAAAGTGGATTCTAAATCTACAGACCAGGGACATACAAGATTAGATGCCAGCATGTTAGATTCTATCACATCCCACCCACCAGTGTTTATATCATTTTATAACCTTTAATAAATTCTCAGCATTGGTAAAAAATAGTAGAAAAAAAAAAAAATACCCACAATGTTAGATGAGTCATGAAATCCACGCTGATACATTATTTCCTCACAGAACATTGTATGATGTCCCCTATTGAATCTGTCTTCTACCACTCATTAGTCTCGCATAGGAATCGTGAGAAACCTATTATACCAAAAAAGGAATACAGAAATATTTGCTACATGAGTGGACCGCAACATACCTGGAAGTTTAGGTCCAATCGATGTGACAAATAAAAAACAACCTAAGGGATAAGGTGGGTGCCGGCCTTATGGTATATAGAATATACCATACACCTCTCCACAAATCTCTTTCTGTGGACAAAGTTCCAAATGTATTATGCAAAGACAAAAAGAAGAGAAGAGAACAGAGAAAAGAGAAGAGAGTCTGCAGTCTCTGCACTCAGAACTCAGGTGAGCACCAACCTACGGTGGTAGGGGATGCAATAGTCACGAGCCTACGACCAACACCATTTTTCGGAAGGTAGCATGGCCTCCAGGCTCTCCACAATTACAGGTCACAATTTTGGTAGTGTACAGAAAGTTTTGAGGTGGAGATATCTTGCAAAGTAAGTAACAGAAGATGATGATGATGATGATGGGTCATATCAACTGATTTGGCAACACACCGACCAATATGTCATTCAATTTGCCAAGAATTTTGGTACCAAGTCAGAATGAGTTGTGGAGTCTCCGGTTAGAAAGTCAGAATTCATTGAGAAGAAGTGAAGAACCAACCATTAAATACTTGTTTTGCAACCAAAATCTTGAAAACCTATATATTGAAACAACCATAGTGATCATGCTGCCACACATAGCCTCGTCAGCTGTCATATATAGAGTATGTTTGTATGTATATAGTACGGTCCTTCATGGGCTCCTCTAGGCTTTGCCTGAATGCACGTCTCTTCCTCGGTTCCTCCAATCTGTCTGAAAGGAAAGGATTTGAAGCTTGAGATCACAGGTCATATCAGGCCAACTTGGAATGAATAATCTGATTTTCATCTTCTGAGTTTGCATTGATAGCTAAGGATCCAATATGAGTTTTTTTATAGTTGTAGTTAAGGATCCAATAGGTCCTGGCTTGATTATTATTAGTTTATTTCTGCGTAAATATATCTATAGTGGAAAAAATTTGGCTACTCGGGTTGCAGCCATTGCAGTTAAGTAGCGGTAACCCCTTGCTGGCAGCCAAAAAAATGGAATAATTCACTTCCCCCTAAAGTTCACAAATGCCCTCCTATGTTATAGTATTTTTCAAAATACCCTTTTAGATTCCATTTCTTTGGCTGCTACAGGATTGCAGCTACTTGATTGCAACCTGGGCACCAGCTAAATTTCGTCCATTTATAGTGACCATGATGGATCTATCTAGTATTCCAAAATTAATCTACATTTTGTTGTTGGCTAATAGGATGGCTTAGAACTTGACCGCTGCCTTCACTGATAAAATATCTACCCCCAAAAAAACATCTAAGATGACCTGGGTACTTTTTGGTGGGTGGTTTATAAAACCTAGATCCAAATCTGCCCTATTCTCTAAATACGTAGCCATGGTAATGGGTCTGTCTACATGTTGCTTTAGAGCTAGGGATTCAGAACATTGTGCTGGATTCGAACTGTGCTGAATGAGTTTAATGCACTAGGTGACTTTCTAATCCCCATTGCCTCGTTGACGGCCCAATGGTTGGAGAGGTTCTGAATCCTACTCTCTAACTTTAATTCTGTTATGCTATTAAATGTTTTGAACACAACCCATTGTTAGCAATAGTTCTAATGCATGCATTCCTTTTCAGGAAAAAAAACAAAAAAAAAAAAAAAATCCTAGCTAGCAAGTTGCCATAAGTGTGGCACTGGTCTTGTAGTAGTAGGTTGTCAACCCATATCGATATTAACTCATACCCTTGATCTGATATACCGATACACAGCACCTTAGCCAAAATGATTGTTAGGTTCATATGGGCTTTGCAAAGCTTATTAATGTTTTGTATGTCAAGAAAGTAAACTGGCACTTTACATTAATAGGCTTCGCAAAGCACATACGAACACACACACAATCGACGCAAACACTAAATACAAATATTTCACACACACTAACACATGTCATTTAAATTTAGCTTGAAATTAGTAATTTAAAAGAACAATACTTTTAAGAGGAAAGAAAGCATTCATCTTCTGGTAACCCCAAAGGCAATGATATCCATAAGAACTTACAAGATATTGCCCACACACAAATGCTAATTTAACAACAACTGTGGAACTTGAGAATTTAAAAATTCCTCCTCAAATGCAAGAAGATGAGAAGTGTAATTAGTTAATGGGCAAGTGCAGGTTAAAAAAAAAAAAGTCAAGAAATAGAAAAGGGAAAAAAGTTAATAAAAAAGAAAAATGAAAACCAAAAACAAAAATCTAAGCAAAGAACCAAATAATAAAATAGAAAAAATAAGAAAGAAGAAATTAAATCTAGGGTGATGCTTTGGAAATTCATTCAATTCCGTATCAATGCTTATGAATACTTCTTCGGTGGTTCTAATTTCCTGGGATGATACATCAATCCCACGCTCTGGCGACGCAGGTAAAAACTAGTCCAACTGGACAATTTCATGATTTCGTTCCACATAGAAGAAATGAACCACTATTTTCATCATCATCATCATCATCAAATCCAAAAATAATGTCTCTCTGAAGTGAAACATTGATAATATCCCCATATCTAACAATTAATTCCAAAACACAATTGGGTATCTTGATCACCCAAGTTGTCATTTCTTCTTAGTTTCTAAGTGGAATTTCATTTCCGTGGGTCCATGTAAAATTCTTTGATTCATTAATAATTTTAACCACTCCAATCAACGGAAGATGGAGAAATTTGAGGGTCTGTGAAAAAACAAAGCATATATAATGATGGATAAATACCAGATATATTACTGTGCAAATACATCCATAGTGTCAGTCGAGTGACCTGGTATTTCAAAATTATTCTAAATTTTGTTTTTGGCTAATAGGATGGTGTAAAACTTGACCGCTGCCTTTCACTGATAAAATATCTATCAAAAACATCTAAGAACATCTTTTTGGACTATTCCTATACATGGTTTGATGTATCGGATCCATTTTGGCATCGTTGGCCACTGATCCCAATACTTGGCCTTATTGGTCGAACGTTTGGATTAGGGGTAAAACTGTCTGAAAATTCTAAATTTTTAGGAAAATGAAAGATAAACTTGTCAAATATAGGCCGATATCATATCCATTTCTAGGATAGCCGATACTCGATCCGATACAATGCATTAAAATGTAAATCCATGTGCTTATACGTGGTTTTCTAAAGCTAAATTCTGCTGGGGGAATCACTGCTGGTTATGGTAATGTCATCCAAGATGACCGGGGGCCGGGGCTACTTTTTGGTGGGTGGTGTTATAACAGCTAGACCCAAATCTGCCTCTAATTATATAGGCAACCATGGGAATGGGTCTATCTAAGTGTTGTTTTAGGCTCGTATCCGATAGATTTACCTTTGTTTGTTTGTTTATTTGTTTTTTTTTTTTTAATTAGTTTTTATTATGATTTTACCCTTGGATCATATGCATATCGTATCAGAAATAACATTCTAACCTAGTCAATACTGATCGATCCAATCGAGTTTTAGAATAACCATGGCACTCATACCCTAATTACACTTGCATGCGGTACGCACCCTAGGGGCTCCCAGCCCATAGATGTGTGATGAGTACCCAACTACCAACTACGTTGGGAAGGGTCTGGTTCTATGTCTCTTTTGACTCTTGAATACCACCCAACCAATAAATGACTATGGTTTTTCGAGATTAAAATATTTGAATTTGTATAATATCACATATGCCTCTTCCATTCAAGTCCTCCATTGATTAAGTTAGGGGTGTCAATTCTGAGTCTGCATTGGTAGGCCTGATCGAACTCGACACGTTTACTACTTGACCTAGATTGATCTGTTTAATAAATGTGTCGGGCTCATTCACGGTGCAGGTAGCTAGTCCATTGGGCACCTGATCGAATCGATACGTTTATACGCCAAACTTGGTTGACTCGCTGTAGCCCGACCTAGCTTGACCTCTTTTTAATACTACGTAAAATTCTTATTTTGCCATTGCTAGTGAAAAACTAATTAAGCTTTCTTACCCTTTGCTTTATAATAGGATTTGATTTAATTAAGCTTTGTTTTGTAAGTTGTAACGGTTATAGTCTTCTTTTTTTTTTTTTGTAAGAACAACCATAATCTCATTTCTCTTCTTTATTAAAGATTTGCGTCACATATTTCGAGGCCTTCAACCCAACTTAAGAAAAGAATTTTAAGGTAGGCACATTTAAAGCATGTTCAAACTTAAAGAAGTCCACAACGCGGTTAAGACCCGTTTAAGGTAGTCCGATTAAAATCGGCACTAACTGATCCGATTATGAGTTGTATTATGCCCCCAAAACTATGCCCATTTACTTAAACCGGCATTCATGGTGCAAGACTTCTAAGTGGTCAAGCCTAGTCTAGATTTGAGCTACTAGTTCAAGAAAAACGGCATTTCTAGCCTCTTATTTTTTCCTTTTTTTCTAAACCCTGTAACTTTAATTTCTTTTTCTCTATAACATGTTTTGAAGATTGTGGTTTTCTTATAGCCTCTTGTGCAATCTTTTTTTTTTCTTTGTAAATTGGTGGACGGATATCCCCCCACCCTTTTTTCTCATTGGTGTGTACTTTTGAACATAACCATTGTAATGCTTCTAGCATGAATTCCTTCTTTAACCAAAAAAATAAACTATTCGGTCGCTATAGCTGTAGCATTGCTCTAGTAAGAGGTTGTCGATCAATCTAGATACAGATCAGCTTATAGTCTCATACCCTTGATCAGATCTTGATATATAACACCTTAGCCCAAAGGATTATTACTTAATTAGGAAAAGTTCACATGGGCTTTGTGATAAGATTTAAAATGTAACCGCAAGCGTACAGATCAGTGTAGCTACAGGTCGAATACAGAGAGAGCAACCACTTTATTTTTTGGGAAAATTACCTGATTAACCAGTATTAGGTTTAGTTTTACAGAAATACCCACGTTGGGTTTGACTCAATAGATTTATCCAAAAAGACTTTGTGTATTACAAAAATGACCAAAACAGTGACAGCCGTACACCTTCTCTAGTATGTCTACAAGTTGGGCATGTATCATCTTCCCATTGGTAAAATTTTTTTTTGATTTCCATTTTATGCTGCTTCCATCATTGAGCGCATCTCTATGAGTTGATTCAGACATTCGTCTAGGTGAGATCTCAATCTCTTCCATTAATAGCTTCCGAGATAGTTCATCAAGGCTCAACAAAGATCCTCTCTTAAATTGAGCTGGAGTTGGGGTGATCTCCGCCATGAAAATGCTCGGGATACGATCGGTTGGTCTATCGCTCTCTCTTGAGAAAGGATTACCTTTAGGGAGCAGTCTCAGATCCAGCGCATGCAAGTGCCGCCACTACAGTTGTGGCTGATTTTTGGTCGGAAATTGTCCAACTCAGACCTTGTTGTCGCAAGGCTGGAATTGGAGGCTAAGGTCTCAGATTACCATGCCGATAACATAGCACGAGCGATCATGGGTGCTACGAGCTGCTTGATTTGATCCGACTGAGTTTTCCGTTTAGTAAGGAGCTGTCCTTTGTTCTCGTCACTCCTGAATTTGAAGCTCAGAGAAGAAGATGAGGGATGTGTTGCCAACATAGATTGAGATGTCACATCATATACGGAATTGTAGCCAAGCAGGGGTGCTTGTGGCGTCTGCGTTGCAGGAGGATTTGAAAGTATTGGGGTCGGCATTATCGTCGGATAACATTGCGGAGCCGAAACAAGTGCCTCTGATTCCTGGGATATGGAAGCTGTGAAGAAGGTTGCAATCGATGTGGGAGCATTCGGGTGTACAATTAGTGGCACAGGGCCTACAACAGTTGCGGCGACGGATAATGAGAAGGGGAAAGAGATTGGGTATCGAATGGTGGAAGGATTCATCAATGACGGAGGTTTGAAGGCGTCTGTAATAATTCGGAGACTTGATCGGGTTAGTGCCCAGATTGAAGCTGAACATCGGAAGTTAAAGAGCCGATTGTACAAAAGTATAGAATGAAAATCAGGGATTTTTTTACCGATTGGAAGATGTACATATCCAACTCGTAGGTGTATGTACGATTGTCACTGTTTCGATCATTTTTGTAATACACAGTTTTTTTGGATAAATCTGTTGAGTCAAACCCAATGTGGGTATTTCTGTAAAAGTAAACCCAATAGTGAGTAATCACGTAATTTTTCCTTATTTTTTTGTTTCTTTTAATAATGCAAAAGTGAACCGATTAATGGTTGTGATCTAATTCTAACTACCGTCTTAAACATATGTATCTAAAATAACGTCATAACCATTCATCATCTAAGAAGTTTAAATACGCAAACCACGCAATTAAAAATAAATAAATAAATAAATAACAGGAAATAATTACCCCACGTAATTAAAAAACAATGAAGGAAAAAAAATATTGAAATAAAAATAAAGTAAAAGAAAGGGAATAAGCTAGAGAAAGGCTCACAAGTAAGTTTCTCTACTTAGCCCTAGGGATGTATCATAATATGGGCTTCCTTACTTGATCAGAGAGTCACTCTTATAAGGATTACTCTACTTGGCTTTAGGGAAAGGGAGACAATTAAAATAAAAATAATAAAATGATGGTTCTATGGCTAGGAGAGGCAAAGCCAACACATACACTAGTCATGAACCTTGGGGGAAAGGGAAAACAATAATGTAATGACTGAAATTAAAATCCAAAATTAAGAAAGAAAGGGTAGTCAGAAGAGGGAATGAGAAGGGGGAGAGAAAACTATTGAATAAGCCTACTTACCTGAATCAATGCTTGAACTTGAATACTTTGAGTGATTTGAGATCCAGTCAATCTTAAAAACTAGACCTAGAATTAACCAAATTTGAAATTTCTTGATTTGGAGAAAACAAATCTTGAAAAAAAAAAATGAACTTGAAAAAAAAAAGATGCTCCACGGCTC
>NC_056567.1:264482-284333 GCF_013358625.1 Macadamia integrifolia | reverse complement strand
TATAACTTTAAAAATTACAACTCAATTGCATAAATCATAAACATAAAAGGTTGAATAAAAATAAAAGAGTGCTTGCATTAATTGAAATAAAAAGCTATTCCAAAAGTGATTAAAACAAAAATAAAGAAGAACTAAAACTAAAGAGAGAGTTTCCTGAGAGAGAGAGAGAGAGAGAGAGAGAGAGAGAGAGAGAGAGAGAGAGAGAGAGAGAGAGAGAGAGAGAGAGAGAGAGAGAGAGAGAGAGAGAGCAACTAAAAAAAAACCCTAGAAGAAGAATGAAGTGTCCACCATTCTCTTACATGAGTTATATTTATAGAAAATGGGGAGGTAGGGTAACAAATTTCTCTTTCCTAAAAGGAAAAAATCCACAATTGGTAGTGAGATCTTTTGAGACCAAAAGTGCTAAGGTGGAGGAGAGAAAAGAGAAATAAATTTGAAGAAATTTCCTATAATTTTTTACTTATTTTCGTTCCTTTTTTTTTTTTTTTTTTTTTCTCTTCTTTTTTTTCCTCTCTTCAAATCATGTGCACAACCTTGTTGATCGGGTGAGCAAGAAAATTTTGCACACCATAACTCACCAACTACACTAGGTAGTTGTTGTTGGAGAGATATGATACTGATAATGCTTAAAGCCTTTAAAATATAAAACCTGTAAAAAGATAGTAAAACCTAAGGTAGCTCCATTCTAAATATTTAAAATACATGTTTTACTACCTTAGATTTTACACATAAATGTGGTCATCACTTTGCAAGCCTATTTATATTGTGTCAAGTAAACTGGCATTGTATATATTCAACTCTTAATGTTAGAATAAAAAATAAAAAAGTGAAACAAAAGCCGTACACAATGCAAGGTTTCATCACTACAGATATGAGAGGGTCATAATGTATGCAATCTTACCCCTATTTTGTCGAAGAGATTATTTCCCGACTAATCTTAATACTTTATGTGGCAAAAACTTAAAATGTCATGTAATTGCCAAAATGTCATAAAAGCTTTAACCATACGAGGACTTTAAATCTAGCTCAAGAATCTCAAACAAATGAATGTTTCAAGGTTTAATCTTAAGGCATCCAAAATCATCCATCTCAACATCCTTACCTCTGTTACATTAATTTTATTTAAATGGTGTATTTCTTTTACCAGCTAACCTTTAACTCCATATATTATTACTAGTCAATAGTCATATAGCTGTTCAATAAAATTTTCTTTTAAAAGTTGCCAAATCATGGTGAATACCTTAGAAGTCCTCAGGCTACAATGCAACAAAGAGACTACAATCTCATGGGAAAAAAAAAAAAAATGCACAGATTTTGTACCAAAATCTTGAAAACGTATTGAAACAATCATTTTGAACCACAAACTTTTCAATTTTCTGTGCTGTAATAGCATCGAAGATACTAATCGTCTCTTTTTTTCTTGCCTTTTATCCTCTTCTACCTGAAAAAAAACCCTCAGATCCATTGGGTCGTCCTATAGACCCACCCTCCTTTGTCGAGAGAGTGGCTCTGGATTAATATGACTTTCAACAGTTCTACCATATGTGCTACAATAGGAAAGCTCACTTTTGCAACCAATTATATTTGGATGGAGCACAATCTTTTGAGGTGTACTCCTTGATGGAATTTATAACACAATAATTCCTAAATCATAATAAGGATATTATCAACAATATGAACCATTTCATTATAAGAGGAGAAACAATATACCGTTCATCATTGATGGCGTGTTGTTTTCAATGTAGCTTGACGCAGCCATTGATACTGTCCTTGCACGAATGAACAACCTTCTTTTTCAATGGAGGTAGGCTTTTTCCCTTAGTATTTTCTCAATGCACTTCTCTTCTTAATTTTATCCTTAAAATTTCAACATTTAATCATTTATAACATCATTAAACTATTAATTTAATTATTCGAAAGTTTAGTGCAACTATGGTCATCAATATGTTGTCTTAAAGTTCTTCCATAATAGCAAACATAGGAAAAGACGGAATCAAAATTAAATTTAAAATGAAGACAGAATCACAGCGGAAGCGGTTATTTAATGATTCTGTCATATAAAAAATTCTGTCACTAAAAGGCTAAATTTATGTACCTAATATGTGTTTCTCTTATTACTTAAAGTTCTATCACATAAACATGTTTGTTTTAATAAATAAAAATAAAAAACATACATTACCATGAATAGAACACAAAATAAATAGAAACACATGTTTAAATATATATTTTTTTAATGACATAAAGAACAGAAACAGAAAACTGTTCCAGAACAGAAACAAAATACTATTCTAGAACAAAGAACAGAAACATAAAACTATTTCAAGAAAGAGAAATAGAAATAGATATAAATAAAAACAAACAGATTTACAAACTAATTTGTATTTCAGTTCATACAAGAATTTTTTTTAAAACAAAACGGAATCTTTCTGAAATATTCTGGTCAACACCGGAAAGGTGATCAGTCACGGTCAGATTTCGGCGGGTCAAAGAATCTGGGTCGTCGAGCCAGGTCATGGGTCGACCCACCTGGTCGGGATCAGGTTGACCCATTTCGGTTCAATCCAAACAGATTCGGTTTAATCAGTTTTGGTTAAAAAAATGATTTAATTTGATTTGGTTTTGAATCAAATAAACATCTTAATGGGCTATTGAGCTTAATGGGCTGCAGTAATGAGTTTAAGTCAATTTTGATTTGAATTAAACATTGCATGGGCTAAAGACCATATCCGAATCACTTAAAAAATGAAATAAAACCCAGTCCATCATTATAAAATAAAAGAAGAAAAGCTCAATACTTATACTATTAAAAGAATTTAGAAAATCTAACTAAATATGCATTATGATGGAAAAGTCTCCATCTCAATATCAACCCAAATCGTATGAATAGAACCTTAACAAATTATTATAGCCTCTTTAATGATTGATTTCAACCTATGTAAAACGATCAATAACCTATTGACAAACCCAAGGTCTGATATCACTGATGAAATTTATAACATCATAATTCCTAAATCATAATAAGGATCTTGCCAATACACTATGAATCATTTCATAACAAGACGAGAAACGGCATACCTTTCACCGTCGATGGCGTGTTGTTTCCAGCGGAGCTTGATGCAACCATTGATGCCGTCTTTGCACGAATGAGCAACCTTATTTTTCTTCAATGGAGGTAAGTTTCTCCCCTTAGTTTTTTCTCAATGTACTTCTCTAATGGGTGAGATTAATACGTTACTGTACAAGGTGGACCTAGTCTCTTTTAATAACACAATGCCTATCTCCCATTAAGGTAGGTCAATCAATTAGAGAGCAAGTCTTCCCTATTTGCAACCAAACTAATATGGTGGGAATCCTTAATGAAATCTAAGATAATTTGTAATCAAATCAAATATTGGGTTTCCATAATAGAACTCATTCAATGGTCAATTGGGACAAACAAGGAAAATAAATCCTACACTCCCAACTCTTGTTCTTTTGACAAGATTTGGAATGCTATTTTTTTTTATGTCAGTTTGAAGATTGGCTCTATCCGTCTGTCTTGTCAAAAATACCCCAAGGAACAGGTTCATTGTTCTTTCATAGGATCTCCCCCCACACCGACCCCCACCCCAACCCCCACACCCACACTTGATATATATATATATATATATATATTATAATTATTCAACAATTTTTTTTTTTTTTCTTCTAAAGATTTTCACACCATAGCATTGGGTACCCATTAAATAAACGTGTCTTGTCTTTCCCATAAATCTATCGTCTGTTAAAAAACGCAGAAGAACATTAAAAATGAAAAAAACAAGATACCAAGTAATTGAACATCTAAGAAGAAGCCCAAAGATGATTGTAGCTGTTGCTTTGCTTTGTATCTTTTTTATGTTTTCTTTTTTTCCTTAATACAGAAATCAGAAATTATGTAAACTGGACAAGTCTGCAATCAAATAGTCTTAGCTTGAAATTAGTCATTTAGAAGAAGAACGATACTTTAGGAGGAAAGAAAACTTTCATCTTTTCATAACCAAGTCAATGGTATCCATAAGAATTTACCAGATGCCCACACCCAAACGCTAAATTCTTTTCATCCTACACCCACAAAAGCATTAATTTAGAGACAACCTGGAACTTGAAAATTTACAATTTCCCCCTAAGGCTAAGGAAGATGAGATGTAAGTTAATGGGTAAATGTCTTCCTCACTTGATTCGGTTGATCAGCACTAAATATAACTTACAAAAAAAACCAAAAAAAAAAAAAAAAAAACCAAATAAAATAAATAATAATAAAACAAGTAAAAACAAATAAAATAAAACCTTATAAACCGGAGGGTTTCTCAGATGCATTGGAAATTCAAGTGATCCAATCTTTTTTTTTGGGTAGAACAAGCAGTCCCATTTGAATGCGTATCAATGCTTCAGAACTTTCCTGGTATAGATTTTCAAACAATGACGCAAGCAAGAATTGGCTTATTTGACGCAAGCAAGAATTGGCTATCTGACGCAGGCAAGAATTTCATGGTGTGCCTGTGCGGACGCATAGAAGAAATGGACCCCGATTTTCTTCGCCTCATCATTATCATGATCATGAACAAATCCAAAAGGGATGTTTCTCTGGAGTGAAACTATGATAATGTCTCCATATCCTGCAATTGATTTCAAAACACATTTGGGTATCTTGATCACACAAGTAGTCCTTTCATCTTGGTTACTAAGTGGAATTTCATTTTTGTGGAACCATGTAGAATTCTTTGATTCATTACGAATGATAACCTCTCCAATCAGACCACCACAGATCGAGAAATTTGAGGGTTGCGAGAAAAAAAAATCATATAACCAACCCTTCAATCTCCATGTCACGAAGTTGAGGAACCTCACAAGATAATGAATGTGAATCACTTTGGAAGTCGAACCACTCAGGAACCTCATTCCCACCTAATAAGAAGTGATCACTAACGTTTCCAATACCATTTGATATGTATTCCTGTCCATCAACCAATCGAATCATAATCGTTATAGTTTACCCAAAAAAAAATCAAATCATGTTATTTATAGAAATAATTAATTTTTTTATCTGAAGCCAAGCGTGACAAGATTTTAAAAAGTGGGATCCTGAACGGCATCGATCAGGATTCAGGAATCCATTAAATTCGGCCAGATTCTTTTTAACTCCAGTTTTGGAATGTGGATTGGCAGCTCCGGCTTGCCGGAATCAGGATGCTGACTCTCATCCCAATTGGCCCCAATTCATTTCCGTTTTTTGAAATTGCAAGTGTTGAGAGAGGGAGAGAGAAAGAAAGGACCAACCTTAAAGATTCTCTTCTTGACAAAACTTTTCAATTTGACACACCCATGTAATCTTACAGCTGCTGCAGACATCAAACCTTATAAACCCTTGATTTCATTCAGCTTTTCATAGTATGAAAGATCTAGCATCAGTAGGTGCCTCAAGTTTGACATACTTGGTAACCTTCTCAACTCTATGCAAAATGATGCATAAAGATGACGCAAACTCGATGGAAGCATTGAGAGTGATTCAAGTCAATAGCAATGCTCTAATGCCAAGTATACAAGTTTCATAAGAAGATCAATGCTTTCATGAACTTCAACCAAACTTTCACAACCACTGAGAATCAGTCTCTCAATATTCGGGAGTCCTGAGAAGTCTGGCATACGGGCTAGGTAGGGAGAATGACAAAGATTGAGTTCCTTCAATCTTGTGAGATACTGGAAGATAGGAAAAAATTAGTTTTCACAAACTTTATATTGGTAAAACTCGAATAAATATAAGAAAACTCACAAAATTGTGATATACCTTAGTTCCCTTCCAAACTTCTTTAAGTTTGCTCTTTTGCATGTCAAGAATGACAAGATTCCCCAGAAGAAAATTACTTGGTATATATTCGAAGGGGAATCCTTTTCAACTAACCCACACTAACTTTCTAAAACAATAAAACTGCTCCAGAAGAGAATCTGCTCCATCCATTTTGAATTTGACACAACCATCAACTTTGAGTAATCTCATATTAGGCATTTTAGAAAATCCTTCAATGTTCAGTGGGCCAAACTGTTCCACTTCAGGATATCCATACCAGTTTAGTTGAAGGCCTTCAACTACATCAGTTCCCTGATAAAAGAGAGAAATTAAGAAGAAGAGGAAAATGCTAAAAAGGACAATGTGTGCGTGTGTGCATGTGCATGTGCATGTGTAGGTGCATGCTTGTGTGTGTGCGGTTGTGCGAGCTTTTGTGCGTGTGTGTCATGCGCATGCTTGTGCAAGCTTTTCTGTGTCCACACGTGTGTGTGCATGCTTGTGCGAGCTTTAGGGTGTGTGTGTGCCATGTGCGTGCTTGTTCGAGCTTGTGTGTGTGCCGCATGCGCATGCTTGTGCTAGCTTGTGTGTGTGTGTGTGCTTGTGCAAGTTTTTGTGTACAGATCCTTGTGCATATGTGTGTGTGTGTGTGTGTGTGTGAGCTTCTTAAATGAAAACGTTGACAATTTTCATACCTACTTGCGAATAGTCTTACAATTTTCATAATGGATAAGAGATATATATGTTACTAATACTTACAGAGAGGTTTATCAATGCATCAATGGCATCGGCATCATCCCATAATCTACTACGTCCTCCCGGCGTCTGAGGAGATTGTTTGCAGACAATTTCCCTTCCCATGTCTCGAATGAGGTCATGCATGCATAGACTGCTATATTCATCAATTGTTACCAGAGACCTCTTTGTGAGAAGTTTAATTCCAGCTTCTCCGCCCAGACCACAAGTATCTAGAATTGTACTCACAAAATTTTTATCCTCTCCAATGAAAAAGCATGATATATCAAGGAATATAGTCCGGTTGAAATGATCTAATGCATTATAACTTATTTCAAGTTTTTCCAAAATCCGCTCATTGGGTATCTTTCTCAATTTCTTCAATTCACTTTCCCACTCAATTGGACTTCTTTTGTATAGAGAACCCAAAATCACAAGAGCTAATGGAAGGCCCCCTGCATAATGTATTACATCATTTGAGAGCTGCACATAGTCTTGTAATGGATGCTCTTGTCGAAAGGCATGGCAACTGAAGAGTTGAAGGGATTCATTACGATTCATTGTCTTGACTTTATATTTTTCATCCACATCAAGCCTATTTAGCAAATGTTCATCTCTAGTCGTTAAGATGATTCGACTTCCTGGACCAAACCAATCATGCCTTCCAACCAATTTACAGAATAGCTCTGTATTCTCCACATCATCAAGAACAACAAGAACTCTTTTACAGCATAGACGTTCTTTAATAATAATGATTCCTTGGTCTTCATTGTATATGTCTATGTCTATTTTCTTCAAGACATCAGAGAGAAGCTGTTTTTGTAAGAGAGCTAAACCCTTATGTTGGCTTGAAAACTCTCTAACATTAGCAAGAAAGCTACTACCTTCAAATCTTTCAAACATGTGGTTATAAATGGCCTTCGCTATAGTGGTCTTACCTATTCCACCAGAGCCGTAAATCAACATCTAATCCATTTTTTAGGAAACAGCCTATGCGCTCAATGTGGGCATTTAGCCCAATTGGATATTCGGCAACATCCAAGTATGTCTGGTTCACTATTGTTAACACTTCTCCAACAATTTTCTTTATAAGCTCCGCCTGATGCCTGACCATATATTTTGATACAAACAAAGAAAAAAAAAAAGGGTATAATTAATGAATGGATTACAATGGTTTATGGTTTGTATCACATATCTGCCAATATGTATCGGTACAGAATGGGGCTGCATTGGCCCGTCCTGGTTGAATTGAAAATTTGGGATCCCCAAATGTGAAAATCCATGGTAGATAGAACTGATAAACTGCTCTAGCCAAATAATAAAGTAGTAAACATAGAAGAAATGAAAGTAATTAATTGATCAAGAGACTTACCCATCTGCAACATTTCTTTGATCCCACCCTGCCATTTCTGCAGCTTCTGTGAGAGCAGTCCTCCACGTCTTCACCTTCCCCATCTCATGATCCTTGAAACGCTCTTCGTGTTCTTTAAATGCCTCTTCATATATTCCACTCTGTTTCCTGACATTCGAGGGATCCACCTTGAAGAAAACAGGAAAAACCTTTTCCATTCGGCCATTTTTATTGCAATCGAGGATCTTGACCAGCTCAGTAAGGCACCAGGTGGAAAAAGCATAATTCTGGGAGAAGACGATGATGGCAATCCTAGAACCTTCGATAGCTTCCATGAGTTGGGAAGATAGAACTGCTCCTTTGTTCAGCTCTTCGTTGTCTCTAAAGGTATGAATCCCATCCCGGACCAACTCATTAAATAGAAAATCAGTGAAATCCTTGCGATTGTCCTGACCGCAAAAATTCAAGAACACATCATACTTCCACGGACGACGGGAGCGAGAAGAGGCTCCTCCTACTCCTCGTCCGTAGGTTATCATCTCGACAGCCATCATCGACAAAGGATCGAAGCTCTTCTATTACCGAGAGTGAGAGAGAGAGAGAGTGAGCCGCCTTATTTATAGAAGGAACCATGATGCGTCGTTTCCGCGTCAGGATCACAGGATATTTTGGAGGGGAAAAATAAATATTTTTACCATTTTATCCTTGGTCCTTATCGATCCATCCATACTGGATCACTGTTAGTTAAAATGCATTTTAAACGCGTTTAAAACGCGTTCGCATTTTTTTGCCGTTTAAAACGTATTTTACCGTATGCTTCCATATAATACGGAAAAAAAAAGGATACGGCAAAAGAATCCGTTTTAAACGCGTTTTAAACGCGTATCCGTTTTTTAAGGGTAAAATAGGAATTTTATAAAAAAAAAAAAAAAAAAAAACCTATTAGTAAAAATGAAGATTGAAGACAATATGGTACTTGGTTTTTTATTTTTAACTTCCATACTATTTATAGGAAAAAAATCTCATCTTCTTATAGCCCAATGAGTAAAGAGAAACTAAAGCTAACAACATCTCATTTTCTTGTAGCTCATTGGGCTATTTTATCTTGGGACTCCTAGAGCTTTTAGAATATTAGATGCATGTATACAGGTAATAATCTCTTAAATTGCATGAGTATACTACCGTTTTTTTGGTTTCGTTTTTTTGAAAACTATACGTTTAATACTCGTACCGTTCGTTTTCGTCCGTTTACCGTTCCCTGTTTTTTTGATCGTACCGTTCAGCGTTTTTATCTGTTTAAAACCCGTACCGTACGCTTCTGTTTTTTTGCCGTTCCCGTTTTAACTAACAATGTACTGGATCGGCCTGGCCAATCCAAAATCTTCCAGATACCTCAAACCATGCTCTTGAGTCCCACCGCCACCACTCCGCTAGACGACAGTCTGTTTGGTCTCTTCATATGTTTTACTCCACGTGGAAACTGAAGACAAGTTTTTTTTTTTTTTTTTTTTTTTTTTTAATGTTAAAACTTTTTAATTTGATTTACATTAATGAATAAGTAATTACAATATTACACGACTCTTGGAGCTTATTCTTTTAACATTCTATTACAATTTTGAGGATTGTGCCATGTAGAAAGAAAGCAATGCATAAATTCATTTTTTTATTAAAAAAAATCTAACAGGTCGCCCGGACTGGTGTAGGTCGAAAAAGACTGCCGCCTCTTCCTGTGAAATTCGATTAACTGTTTGTATGTGATGGTATGGGTAAACATCCAAAACCTGTCTTTTTTACTTTCAAATATATCCTCTTCACCAATATAATGACAAGAAATTAGACATGTGTTAGATGCTCACCTCCTTTCTTGCTATTCACTAAAAATGCTCCCATTGGTCCACACATCCTTGGCGTTTTCTACACCAAGATCTCTAGGGTTCTCTTACCCAATATTTTGAAAGGAAAAATAAATGAAAAAGGTTTTTGTGTTCGAAGAGCACGGCCATTTTTCTCCACATGATGCGTCAAATAAAGGGAGGGTTTGGTCATTTCGACTAGGAATTTATGCCATACAAGAGTCATGAAAGCCGGTCATGCACTCGCACAACCTAATGAGTAATAAGGTACATAAAAACTTTCCCCAAAATAAAATAAAATTCCAAGCAACTGAATTATCTTAGAAGGCCTCAAGCTACAATGCAACAAAGAGACACGTCTTCAATTTTACTACTCTCGTGAATTGGAAATAAACATCATACTTAAAGCAGATGAACACGCACACGCACACGCACACGCACACGAAATCATTCATGGACAAAAAAATCAGAAAGTTATGTACATGTGATAATCCTTTCAACCTGATCAACCAGGATACACTCTGAGACGAGACGTAATTGGCGCACGGCATATGGGACAATTAGACAAACTTTGACCACAGTCTCGACAAGTCTGCAATCAAATAATTTTCACTCAAATTCATTCGAAGAACAGGGGGGGTTTTAACTTTAAAGAGGGAAGAAATCATTCATCTTTTCATAACCATGGAAGTCATTGGTTAAATTAACAAGAACTTACCAGATGTCCACACCCAAACGCTAAATTCTTTTCATTAGTCAGGCAAATTGGGCACACCTACATCCAAAAAAGCATTAATTTAGAGACAATGTTGAACTTGAAAATTAACAATTTCCAACACCCCTCCCTCAAAGGCAAGAAGATGAGAAGTAAGTTAATGTTCCAAACTACCAATGTAATCTTCCTTACTTGATTCGGTTCACTACCACTACTGACAACCGGCGGGGGATTGCTTGGTTCCCGATCTGGCTGTTGCCGACGCATGTAAGGAACAGGAGGAGGGCGCGGGACTATCTTCTTTGCTCTCCCTGTTTTGTGACTTTTGAACAACACCATATATATACACGTATGTATCAGTATATATAGGTAGATTAACATGAGTTATCATAGAACCAACAGTTCGAAAGTAAGTAATTCTCCCCAGTACCCACCCATGGATTCCAAGTTCCATTGTTGCTTTATACTGGATAGGGATCTCCATCAGTGCAGCAAGAGCAAATGCTGTTTCTTTCTCAGAGGGGCTCACATTTTTGGACATGATATCAGTGAAGTTAACAAACTGCAAGAAAGAGAGACCAAGAGGACACGGGCAGAGACACGATTAATATTCCAATGATACTAAAATAAAACATCATTGATTTGTATCCCAGATAAGATATCATAATCTTACAGGCATGGCCCGGAGATGGTGATATAATTAATACCTGAAAATTATCAAATTTGCGAGCAGGAAGCTGATCATCAAACCTCTTCATTTCATCCCAAGGCCCATCACCAACTCCAACAAGCACAATTGCGAGTGCATACGAACTGGTAACAAATCAAAGTACAAATTTTACTAAATTCTTCTACATTGTCAACTGTCTTGCAGATTTGCAGTGAACTTGCAGACTAAGATCATTAACAGATCTACTTTCTCTTGTATAATGGCAACAGATTGGCATTTATCTTTCTTCTTCGTAACTGTAATCCAGAACATTGTTTCAGAACGGAGCAGGTTCAAACAATCAGTCCTGTCCGCTCATCAAGCGGAAACGTTTAATATGTCGTATGGCTATTGAACCAAAGTGCTTCAAGGTTGAGAAAGAACCAATTAAACCATCTGGTTTACACCTAACCACTTTACTCAAGACTGAAAGACCCAGCCATGGGAACCATATGGCCTGTTCTTATGGCATGAATAATTTTCTTGGCATCATATAACATTAGTTACACAACATAGGCAATGGATCTGAACTCCCAAACAGGTCTAATGTACAATATTTGAAACACCCTACCTTGCAGTGCAAATTGAGTTAATTGTACTCTCTTCCTGTGGGCTGCGAGCACCTTCCTTCGTATCAACACTTCTTGTTACCTTCGCAATACAGACCATAACATTGATTGCAGGAATGGACCATAGAAAAAAAAAAAAAAGAAGAAGAAAAAGGCTACAGTCATTACCTGGCCATCAGCAATGATAACCAAAACATGGAATTGTCCACCACTTTTCTCCACAATGTCAATTGCAGCCTCAACTACAGGTCCAAAAGATGTTGGCCCTTGAAACAACAGAACCATGCATACAAGCTTGAGATCAGTAAGACTTAAAGCATAATGAACCAAGGAGAGCTACAATTTGGTGGCACTGAAACCATAACTATGACAGAACAGGTGAAGCACAACCAATCCATGGGGTGAATATATAAGCAAACTGAACTAACCAAATGGAATTTAAAATACAAATGATACTAACCTGACAATCGCAAGTTTGGAACAATCTGTTTATAGCATGTTAAAACTTCCTCAAAGCCATGACAAGGAGTATGATCACTGTGAAAACTGAACACCTCTTGATCATGGGTGGTGGCTGTAAATGATCAAAACAAGCAAGTGATGTAGTGAATCAAAATGATTTGGACACTTAACGCATTACAAATTTATCTGAAAAAGAAAGAATGAAAACAAAGATTAGAGAACCAAAAAGGAAAATGACTGACCATCACCAAACCCATAACAGGGAATCAAGTTGTCTTCATCAAAGGGAGCCAAAGTCTTGCCAATGATAGAAATAGCTTGTTCATATGGATTAGGTGTATTGCCAATCGCATGCAGGCTCCGGTTATTGAATGAGTGTTTTCCTTCAAAGCAAACAAAGTTCATTAGCTTCCAAACAATTGAGGAACGAAATCAAAATAATGAAAAATTGCACTATGTATGTGGTGATCATACAAACTGAATTTGCTCATCCTAGACGAAGGGAGGCTCAAAAATTAAAAAGCTGATGTGGTGGATAGGAGAGAAATATTTTCTGCGATGGGGGGGACACAAGAAGCTCAGTTGGCTGTTTCGCTGTTTTTTAATCGGGTTTTGAGCTGAAGTTAGTTTTTATGAAGGGTTGTAGGAGTGTAAGAGGGTTCTTGGGAGCTGGTTGTTCTGAGTTGAATGTTTTTTAGTCCTGGGGATTTCGTCAGTTGTTCATGTCATGGAGCTACCAGTATCTAATTAATTTTAGTTCTTAAACTCTTCCATTGAAAAAATTAAGGAGAAAATGAAAATTCAGAAAACCTTATGCCAATTTTTCTTGGTACTCCTTATCGACGATTTTAACCATCCAAGAATTCTTTTAGAAAAAATTGTCAACATCTAAGACAAGTATTTGGATCAACATCATCCACCAAAGTTGAATTTCAGAAGAGCTGTTCACTGGTTGAACACTCAACTGATGGATATCAGTTTCTAACTTTCCAGCTACAGACAAAGAATGCCCATGACAAATAAGCATACAATTTATGATATACCTGTCCATTCATTGCTTTTTGTGAAGTCAATCCCAACAATAAGGTTCGATGATTCTAGACCTGATTCCCTCAAAGCAGCTGTAACCTGTAGAAGACAAATGCCAATTCAGGACTCTTTAACATGTATTTCTTCGGAAACAAAAGAAAAGAAGAAAAAAAATTCTATACTCATAATTTGTGAAAGAAAACTTCTATTGCAACAAATTGATAAGAGAATATGTTAACAGGAAACACAAAGTAGGGTCAATGGCTTGGAGAAAATCGGAGCAGAAAAACAAACACGGAAAAAATTCAAATGGCTCGGTAATGTGCCATTGTCCATGGGCAAAGTCAATGAGAGAGACTCCATTGGAGAAAGATTATAGTGAAGATTCCAATCGTCCATTGGTTCATCTACCAGATTTGGAGATGATCTCAAAAATTCTCACCTCGATCACATGCAAGACAATGGTGTTAAAACCCAACAAATGGTTCACCCGGGCAAAGCTCAAAATAGAATTATATCATATTCTCGTCTTTAAAATGGAGGGAATGTAGTTTTTATGTTGAATATGAAACTGTTCCCACTAAAATCTTAGGCTCTTTTTTCTTTTATTATTCTCTTGCAAAGACTAAATACCTCTCCTTGACATAAATAATGTAGAATTTCTTCACTTATGTACTAGCAAGGATATCTCTCTACTCTCTCCTTGAGAAATCCCAAATTTGCTCTCCTTTTTGCTTTGAAATTATGGCATCTGAGAGAAAAAGTTTACCCCAAAGGCGTCCTCTTCTTCCTTGAGTGCAAACCTAAAAAGGGTGGAGATTTTGGTTCGCTTATGGTTGAATTATATGCTTTGGAGAACCCAAATTCTTCGGCCCATTAAAAATCAAGACTGCAAGTGTTCATCCAATGACAACACACCATGCCACACCAGAGAAGTTCTGCCCCTATTTCAAATGCAGGCAAATCAATTGCAGCTAATCTTGATTTTACATTGTGGCCTCTCAGTAGATATCCTATCAGTGTCATTCGGTGGGAGATATTTGCAGAATTTGTAAGGCCCCAGAAGAGGCAACTTTTCTCAGTTGTCCCAAGAGAAGGAGCTTCAACTGCGTCAACATTCAGTCTACCTGTGAGAGAATCCACCTATTTCATCCACTGATCATCTTAAAGTTAGTTCAAGCTTATGTGAGACTTGTTGGGTCCACGCTCCTTCAGGTAGTTTGAATTTGAATGATGATGCGTCAACTCTGTTTCTGGAGGCCAAAGTGTACCTTCTTGTCGTGATATGGACCTTCATAGTTTGATTGTGAGATCTGATTTGTCCATGGCGGATCAGAATATTGAAGGGAAGATTAAGCCTCATTATGAGGTTTAGTAATTATTAGGATGAATAAAACTTCTCCTGCAGGATAATAGAGGCGAGGTTCATCAAATTTTCTGTCCGTTATCTGATTTGTCCTCCTCCGGGATTTGGAAGAAAAAAATAATATATTTTTAATTCAGAAATATTGGGGTAAACATGAAATTTACTTGATAACTCTCTGTTTCTAAGTTCTGAGTTCCATACCCACCTTCGACCTTACTCATCTGTTGCATCTAAATGATGAGTTGCAGCTTAAGAGAAATGCCAGGATCTTCAAAACAAAAAGGGCATATTGACTTAATGCACGAAGTTTCCACCACTGCAGAGTCTAGGGAGGGGTTACAATTATGCTGCCTTACCTTGTTGCTTTGCAGAGAGGTTGTTTCCTCTCCCTCCCTCTCTCTCTTTGTAGTGGGGTTCAAGTTCAACCATCCCCAAGTTACAGGTTCATCTTAAGGAGCGAAGAAAACTCCCAAATCTGCAAACGGAGGCAGCGTTTTCTTTCACCAGTCCACTCGTAACAACCCCTAATGGTACTAACGGGAGAAATGTAGAGATTCCTCTTCACCATAGATTGTAGGAAAACTCTACCCATTCATTAATAAAAGTTTAGATAAGAATCACATCACCAAGTGCGCTGGGGATTCTTTCTCCCACACCCATGTCTTTGACGGCTGAATCCAAGAGAAAAAAAGATAGATTTACTTTAGAGCCCAGTGGTTTTACTTGGTTCTATGGAAGTCGTTTTCAGGAAAACAAAAGTGATGTTTTTATGATAGTGACATTACATTCTTATCCAGGGGTAGTACTGTGAATTTTCCATTATTAAATCCTTGGATTCACTACGGTAGCTTTGCCGTTAGGGATTCTGATTGCATCACCAGGATTTGGATTTGGATTTGCTCCCCCAAATAGGGACCCAGATCCACACCCAATAGAGAGTCCAGAGTCCAGACCTGTCCCCACCCGTTATTTGGCAGTTATTTGGCATACGAGACTCATGAAGGGTCCAGATCTATTCCCACCAGTCCTCACGTGAGGAGCTGATCCAGTCTCCGTCACCCATGCGTTGCACCAGCCTGGCGCACCCAGAAATTAAAGGATTCTCACAAGTCGCCCATGCGTTGCACGGGGACCGGTCCTAGACTCCTAGTGCATTAAAGAAAACGCGTTTTTCAATTTTAAGTAATGGCATTCACATCCCTAGGACTCCCTACCTCCTTTTTTATATGATATACATATGCCCTCGAAATTCTCATGCACCCCTAGAAACGCAAACGCAGAGATTTTTATTGAAAACACTACTGGATCTACTTCTGGAAGAAAAGTGTTTTATGGAGACAGACGAAATCTACATTTCTAAACAACCTTGATACGTAGACAGCAAATTTATCTTCTTTGTGTGGACACTGTGGAGTCTAATCTCATTTATCCCTGGGATCCACGAACCATATATGTAACCATTTCAGTTGCCCTTGGGACCCAGAAACCGCGTAGCAGTTCCATTATTATTATAATAATAATAATGAGTCAGTGAAATCACACCATCATCAAGTCACGATAAAAGCTTCATCGTCAACCTTGGATGTCGATTACTACTGCTTTGGACAGATCCACAAATTTTCAATCTCTTACGGCTTGTGGCCTCAACAAGAAAAAGATTTAAGTTTGGAATAACTTGGATGGACCTTACTTACGACTCACTGAAGAAGTCACTCACTCACACAGTCATAGAGTATTGGAGTCGAATCATTCATCACAACTGAACTTTCCTCACCAAAAAAAAACTTTCCTCCAAAGCCGTGATGGACTGACGGATTAAAATACCATGACCGACTCCAACACCCAAATAGATAGATATAAAGGAGGCAACTCAAAGGGAGAGTATTATTACCAAAAAAGAAAAAAAAAATCGAATGGAGAGAGAGAGAGAGAGAGAGAGAGAGAGAGAGAGAGAGAGAGACCAACCTGTTCGAGAGTCTTGAAATTGTCGGGTATGTACGCATATTTGTTGGTCGAGGTTTTGGCACTCGGTGGAGGTTGACTGCCAGGGGTGACCGACGGCGAAGCTTCAGACCTATTGGAACCTGACAAAGTTCTTGAGCCCCGGGGGGCAGTCACCGGCGGCGGCGGCGACGCTTCAGACATAGAGGACCTTGAGAAACCCCTCAAGGCAACCCTTCTACTACGATGGCTACTACTAATTTCATCACTATTACTCCGGCGTTGCTTTCGCAGCAGATTTCCCATTTAATCGCAGCAGTTGTGACCCTCCGAAGCCACCATCCATCAATAGGAAGGAAGAAGATGAGTAGTATAGGAGTTCTAGCCAATACCCCTTTGGTTTCATTCGGGGTATTTTTTCTGCTTGGAAGCTCCGTTTACGTGTAAATCCAAGGGAATAGGATTCTCTCCCCCTTTTTTTTTCACTATCGTCGATCCGGAATCCGAAGAAAAAGAAATAAAATCCGGCGAAAACTTAGAAAGAGAATAAAGAGAGCGAGTTTTTATTTCGGAAACAGAAAAAAAAGCCAAATCAGCAGAATCTCTGCGACTTTATCTTCAATTGGGGTGAGAAACGGATTGCACCAAAAAAAAAAAAAGGTGAGAAACGGAAACCTCCAGGAAGGAGGCTTCGACCTTAGTTGGCTTAGACTCATATTCCTTCTATCTATACATTCACTACTAGTTGTCCTAATTCCTTGCTTTTCTCGCTAACTCGCTTGGCTGTGCGTTATGGAATATGAGGTAGCACACCACCTTCGAGATGTACCCTATTTATAAAGATATATGCACGAGGTCTGGATGTGGGTGTGGGCTTCCAGTTGGATTAGTTCAGTTTGGATTCAGGATGAAAAAGGAATTCCCTCTATAAAAATCAAACCAAAACCATTACGTAATGGCCTGGAAGATATCACTTTGCTATTTATTCATCACCCAATAGATAATGCCAATATTATAGGAACACTCTTTCTCTTTCACCAAATTAGACTTGGACCATCATTTGTCAGTCTCTATTAAATAAAGATTTGAAATGACATTTTTACCATTTTAATTAAAACAAATGACAAATCATATTTTACCCTAATAATCGAAAAAGTTCAGAGAAGGGGAGAGAGTTCGAGCTTTACCGCCGCTATTCATCAGCTAACACCACCGACCCAAAAGAGCTAGTGAAGGTGGGTTTTCAAGCGGCCATGACCCATATCACTGAGGCCGTCAAGAAATCGACAACGCTTCGTGAACTTGAGAAGGATAAATTTTCTGCTCAAGCTCTTGAGAACTACAAGGAATTGATGGACTATGCTATTGACGACCTCAAGAAGACTTTTGACTAGCTGGGCACGTTCGATATGAGCAAGATGGATGAATTTCTGGAAAACATCAAAATCTGGCTCAGTGCTGCTCTAACTCATCAGGAAACATGTGTTTATTCGGTTTCAGTTTCCACTGGCATTGATGCATTAACAAGTGTTAAATACAAATCCATCAGACTCCTTCGCCAAAGAATCTGTTATATAATCTAACAATCTAATAGGGAATTCTCTGGTTTTCGAAGTAGGTAATATGATCATCAGACATGTTTTAGTTTAATCTCTCATTTTATTTTTATGGGTTTCCATGACCAAAATAAATTTTAATCAGCCTTTGCATTATTGACCAATCTGTTTTATTATTGTTTTTTCATGGATTTCTTACATCAATTCAAGCAATCTTAGATGAGAATCCCTGATTCATTATTCCATCTGTTTGCAAGTTTCTATTCTAAGTTGTTCTTCCATTTCTCTACCGAGTATCGTCTCCTTTTCGGTATCCTTCTCCTCAGACCTAGGATTTTCACACCGATCAGTTGTGTTTGGATGTACTGACACTATTCTCTAATGGGCAGATCGTCGTCGTAAAGAACCTCCAGAGACAACAAGCTATGGCAGCTGCGATATCCACATGTTGAAATTGTATATTGGCATTAGCTTTAATGAGTGTACAATGGTGCTCTTATATAGAGATTACAATTATTGAGTTATAGATAAACTCTATAATCACATGTGGGAGACTCAAACTCTAATAGTAATGGGGTAGAACTCAGTTAACATCTGTGAATAATGGACAGAAAGTTTATTATCACATGTGAGAGTCCTATTCCAACTCTGCTGTCTCATGAGGTAGTCTTGGACTGCAAGTAGTCTCTAGAGTTTGTGCTCACTGAAAATGCCTACAATGTAGGAGAGGTTGTTGAGTGTGAGTATGACTCTAGAGGTTGAGTTCGAGTGGGACGCTAACTGTCCTGATACACCCCCTCAAGGTGGGGATTTGAATGGTCGAATCCGTAGCTTGTCCCGTAGAAAGGAGAACCATGTAGAGCTGAGAGCTTTGGTAAGGATATCCGCTATTTGGTCATGGGTTGAAATGAACTGCACTTGTAGTTCCTTGGAGGCGACTTTATCACGAACGAAGTGGAAGTCAATTTCAACATGCTTGGTACGAGCATGAAAGACCGGATTGACCAAAAGGTAAGTGGCCCCAATGTTGTCACACCAAAGAATGGGTGCAATGGGAATAGGGGTCCCTAATTCCTCAAAGAGAGAGCGAAGCCAAGTGAGTTCGACGCAGGCATCAGCCACTGCTTTGTACTCAGACTCGGTGGAGGAGCGTGCAACTATCTTCTGCTTCTTAGAGGCCTAGGAGATCAGATTAGGACCCATATAGATGGCATAACCTCCTGTGGATTTGCGATCCGTACTGTCACTAGCCCAGTCAGCATCGGAGAATGCTTGTAATTGGAGGAAACTAGATTTGGAGATGAACAACCCATGATCCTTGGTTCCTTGGTATTGAAGCCCTATATCGGTCTGATGGTGTCCTCCTCTCAACACCGGTACATCACTGATCTCCTCTAAACATTATTGTCAAGGCAAAATTGCTGAATAGATAACAAAGAACAAGTGAGAGTGGGAACATGTAAAACAGTAGAAAGAGAAAATGAACAAGAGGGAGAAGAGATGGAAGCAGTGCCTATGTGAGATATAGGAAGACCCTTACCATTACCAACCACAAGTTGGTTATTACCTGTGTATGGATCATAGGTGGAGAATTGGGTTAAGTTAGGGGTGGAATGGTGGGTGGCTCCAGTATCAGGGATCCAAGAGGTGGTGAAGGATTGTGGAGGAGTGGGGTGATGGGGTGGAGGTGCGATGGTAGGGGGTTGAGGGGTAGGGAAGGGTGTAGTATGGTAGGCGTTGGGTTGAGGTGGTGGCCGATTGT
>NC_056567.1:180978-264462 GCF_013358625.1 Macadamia integrifolia | reverse complement strand
GGTACGACCTGTGTGCGTTAATCAATATAGTTCTTAGATGTGAGCTTTAGAGATATCATATGATGAGCACCAGATAGGGATGTGGGAGGTGGGGATGGTTCGGCCATGGTAGAAAAGGGAGGAGGAGGGTGCTCGGTGGAGCTTTATGCGGCTTTTGATACCATGTTGAAATTGTATATTGGCATTAGCTTTAATGAGCGTACAATGGTGCTCTTATATAGAGATTACAATTATTGAGTTATAGACAAACTCTATGATCACATGTGGGAGACTCAAACTCTAATAGTAATGGGGTAGGACTCAGTTAACATCTGTGAATAATGGATAGAAAGTCTATTATCACATGTGAGAGTCCTATTCCAACTCTGCTGTCTCATGAGGTAGTCTTGGACTGCAAGTAGTCTCTAGAGTTTGTGCTCACTGAAAATGCCTACAATGTAGGAGAGGTTGTTGAGTGTGAGTATGACTCTAGAGGTTGAGTTCGAGTGGGACGCTAACTGTCCTGATACCACAAAGGCATTCTGCAACGAGATCTTGATACTGTCATCGATAGACCACCCGAACCTCGTGAAGCTCCGCAGGTACTGTAGCAATCCAAGAGGGCTAGTCCTCGTATACGATAATGTCCCGAACGGTACCCTAGCCGATCATCTCCATGAGTCGAAGTGCTTGGAAAGGAAGGAGCCGTTGACATTGGAAGTGAGAGTAGAGGTGGCGTTGCAGACGCCGATGGCATTGGAGTACCTTCACTTCTCAGTGGCGTCGGCAATCGTTCATAGAGACATAACATCATCGAACATATTTGTAGAGAAGGATATGAGGATCAAAGTGAGGGATTTTGGGTTATCGAGGCTGCTGGTGTTCACTGACTCATCGTCGTCAAAGTCCATTTGGACGGGGCCACAGTGAACACTGGGATACTTGGATCCAAAGTACCATAGGTTGTTCAGGTTGATGGAAAAGAGTGACGTGTATAGCTTCGGGGTGGTAGTATTAAAGATCCAGGTGGGATCACTGCATTAGGTGGTGGACCGCTGCTTATTACATGAGCATTTTAGATACTTCACATTTAGTAAGGATATTTTGGTATTTAAAAAAAAATATAATAGCTGACATCAGCATATAAGGTATATGCCTTAACGGAGAATGACGGCAGGGGGTCTAAGTCTAATTTGGTAAAAGAGATAGGGTATTCCTATAATACTGGCATTCTTCAGGGGGTGACGCTGTAAATTACACTTCTTTCTTTTTATTTTATTTTATAAGAAAAGAAAAAAATTCATCAACCATAAATATTTTAAGAAGTTCTTGTATCGTAGATTTTAATTTTTTTGTGCATAACAAGGTAAGCCAAATTATTTAAATAAAAGCACAATTTTATTATAAGGTTGGAGCAAAAAATGAACCAAGAAAAAGAGATCTATAGACAATAAAAATAATAAAAATAATAATGGAACTAAACTCCAAAGCTATGAACTGGTGGTAGCATTCACAATCAAGTTATGAAAAATCTCTGAATTACTTCAGACTTTAGTCATGTCCCGTCCTTCATCATTTGTTTGTTTCAGACCACGAAGAAGGCTTCTGGTATTTGCCTCAATATATATTTTTCTCGTCATCATATAATATGTATATATCAAATTTCTATCTTGTTATTTTAAGGTTTCTTATTGGTCTATAATTAGTTTGATTTGTTTTTCCACGTAAAAATAAAAGAAAAAAATATTTAAATATCAAATTTAATTCCTTTTTTTTTTTTTTTAAATGGTTTGCTCTGGTTTGATCCAAAAGATCTTTCTTGCGGCCATTCTATAGGGTTTTGATATTTTACTGAGTTCTAGAAACTAAACAATTACATTGACTAGTGAGGAGTTCAAAAGGTCAACCCATCAGTGTCGGCCGATTCGATAGATCCTACCCCATTTTAGTTAAGGCGAATTGCTTGGCGTATGTTCACCTAGACATACATATGAAGATCCAACACTTATCCCTTTACTTCCATATACACATCTCTTCATCTGGATTTGGCTTGTTTCCAATTCTCTCCTTGCGCACAACATTTGTGCATTATCAAAATCCAATAGTTATGGAAGTTATTTAAAATTCAAAACCAATGTAACCCCTCAAATGCCTCAAACTTCCAAAATTATTGGATTTTAATAATGTACATATATGAATAGGACGATTAAAAATTGAAAATAAGCCGGATCCTCTTCACCTTAATAATGGTAAGAAATGAGAGAGGTGTTTGATTCTCACATAATCAAATGCATGTCCAGGTGAAAGTAATAATAATAATAATAATAATAATAATAATAATAATAATAATAATAATAATAATAATAATAATACAATGGATACACAATAAAGTGGAGTGAAATGGCCCGTCCAGGTCCAACTAGAAGGACGGGCCATCTCAGTAATGCGACGTGTCATTTTCTATATTTAAAATAACACAACAATAACAAGACCAAGAATAACAGAGGATTTGAATCCGCTAATAAAAGCAGAAAAACAAAAATCCAAAAAAACCAGACTCAACGGACCGTTTGACACCTTTACCTCCAAGCCATGCTCTTATAGGGTTACGTTTGGTAATCATTAAGACTGCAAGAAGTTGGGTTTGAATTAGGTTTCGTTCATACCAAGCATAACCATATCAAGTAGTAATCATCCATATAAGCTTTGGGGAAAGGATGTTGTGAGGGAAGTTATAAAAAAATACAATAAATAAATACATAAATAAACCTTTTTTGAGTAAAATAACAAACAATCTTGAACTTGCACGGCTGCACCACGTGGTGGCCACATATGACTAACATCATCTATTGCAGATTTTAGCCGAAAACGCTATATTATATAATAAAGGGTGCATGTTATCATAATCAAAGTGATGAATCAATAAATTATAAATTGTTTATCGATCCATTTGTCCCAGAGAGGGCCCAAAGGGTTGCTCTCTTTATGTAAGGTAATGAGTAACATTCTTTGCAACTTACTTTTGGAGATTCTTTGTCATCTAAATGATTTTGATTTTAAATTCACATCCTTATCATGTACAGCCTTAAGTTGACATCCCTTTACCAAGTGTAAGGGATAAATCGAAAGAGAAAGAAGAAGAATGTGTTTGGTTATATAATTCATTGGAGTTTTATTTTGGACTTGGCAATGAGTCCATAGAAAATGTTCATGTTGAATCGTATTTATTTGTAAGATTTTTCAGAAAACTGCTTGGTTATCCATCCCCATTTTTGTGATTTTTTTGAATCACCACTTGACATGGACTATTTATATGAAGGCTAGGATTATGTATGTCAAATATGAATTTTACTATTTATCTTATTTCTCAAATGAACCACATTTAGCTTTACATGCAAGGTGTTTCAAATGAATTAATATTTCTAAGTAGAACCAACTCAAAAAACAACCAAACAATTTAAAAAAAATAGAGAATCATGTTTCATTAAAAAGACTCTCTAACGAATTATGTAACCAAACACATCCAAAGCCATTCATCTATGGTGTGGTACTAGAGGGAGAGACTAGAGTGAGGGGATTTGAGGCAAAGGAGAGAGTGGGGGAGAAGAATTTCAAAGACGTTAGCGAGGATGGAGGGATCTTTGGAAGATCTTCCTGCATACTGGGAGTTAATATTAAACTGATTTGAGGCAATCAAGTTTGAGAACAACAAATTATTCCCTTGTAGGAAACGTCATTCTTTTGGATGAGAAAGAATTTGGTTGAGACTCACCACCTAAATTAATGTCTAGGATCCGTGATTTTTTTTTTTTTTTTTAAGCTAATATCCATGAATATGATTCCATTCCAAATATAACTCCAATAGAGACATAGCTTAGTCAAAGAATGAGTACATGTGAAACTGCGGACCAAGGAATATGTGGGCACTCTGACCAATTCGGTTAAACTGATCTTTCTATTAATTTTCCAACCATGTTTTTCATTTCTCCTCACCAAATGTTGAATCCTCAAAATCCCTAATAGCAGCTTCTTCCCCCTTCTTTTTCAAAATCTACGTATTCTCTAGCATCCTTATTACTATGCTTATGTTGCTTGTGATATTTGTGTCAAGAACTCCACGGCATGACGATAAAATACAAATAGGATGAAAGAGGGAGCAATTACGAAGCGCGAAAATCCTAATATGGAAGCTTAGAATCAGAACCAGAGCCAAAACCGCACTAAAATTGATGCTGACCTTCAAATAAACACTGAAATATGTCGCTCAAACGTAGAATATGACATCGATCTAGACCAGTCCAAACCGTTGGAATTCATGTCCCACACTGAATTTTTGGTCCTGGCCAAGGTATTTAAGAGGCATGTTATGAGCCCTCCTTGAGTCCTAAAGTTCAGTTCTAGGATGTACTTGGAAATACTCTAGCCCAACCCGACTATAAACATTTAGGTAGGCAGCAGGTCTACCCCAAACTCTATAGTTACTCTTCTAGAGCGAAGTGAATGGCTGATGTGGCAAAGAACTATCCAAAAGTGACCAATCCTCCTGCATGCAGAGCAAAAGACAGAGGAAAAGGCCACTTGCCTTGAAAGATTATGTGTTAGCTTGTTAATTAGAATGCGTTGTTATCTTGTCAAGCATGAAGCTGTTATTTAGTAGTAGTTGAGCACTTGAGCCCATGTGAAAGACAAGAAAATAAGTATTTTCACTGCTTTCTCTTCTTCTTCTTCTTCGTTTCCCATATCTCTGCAACTGTGATTCTTGCTCTGTTCTTAAATATTTCCATCACATTGGCCCATTCGCGGTTCGCCCATTCGCTGGTGTAGGCCAAGCTGCCTTTTGGCAACTTCTCACTTTTTTCATTTGACTTCTTGCACATTTTTTGTTGCTTAATTAATGGTTTGAAAGCCTCACACAAGTAAGAATCAATGTGGACTATAGAGTACATATTAATTTTTTTTTTTTCACAGATTAGAATGGGTTTCAAGATGTTGATTGTTGATACAGCAGAAGAAAGGATTGATTTTTCTTCTTTAGGAGGTCACTTATTCGTTTTTTGGGAAGGGGTTTAACATCCGATCCAGATGCTTCAGCTTTCAACACAAGCAAACGGTTGCAGTCCAAGCTAGAAAGCCACTGAAGTGCCCATTGTAAAAAGGGAAGAGGAAAATAAGAAACTTTCTATGCTCGGCTGTAATGCTAAATTGTTCATGCAGTCTCCATTGCCAACTGGATTTTCTTGTGAATTGTTATTTTAGTCTTGTAAAATAACATTGCTCATTCAAGCATTCAAGCATTCAAACAAATAACCAAAGCAAGACGCAAGCAGTACCAAAAATCCAGTAAAAATACACACCCCTAGTCCCTAGATAGGAACTCTTTCTTTCAAGGAGATCCAATGACTCAATGAAGTATATCAAGCAACAAAAGGAGCATCGACATGATAATCACTGCAGTAGAGGCCGGGTCGTTGAGTGAATCCCTGGCTCTTGAGTATTCTTCTAGCCTTGGACACAAGCTCCTGGTTGCTAATTGCTCCATCGGATTCAACAATTATAGTCTGGATTGCATTGCTGAGAGCACCATATGCTTCTTTAGGATTCCCTGAAGGGGTTGCATCCGCAGATGTTTGGTCAGTCTGGCACCCACTAATCAGAATTCCACTATCAGGAAGCGAACGCTTTCTTGCTCCTGCGTATGCTTCGTGGTTGCTAGACACCTCTGTTTCCATTGCTGGTTTCACGTAATCCTCATCGTTTTCCTCCAGTTTCTGCTTCAGGAAATCCTGCGCCAGACTCCCAACCATGCCCAGGAACCCACCACCGCCGCCACTGCCATTTCCACCTTCTCCTCCTCCACCATGTGTCAGCTTGTTCATGATGACATTCATGAACTTCTTCACCTTGGGACTTGAATCCTCACCGAAGATGTCGAACAGAGTCGGCCGCAGTTTCCCCACATCGATGTCTTCCTTACCGGTCTTCTGCTTCAGTATCTCTATCAGAGTCGACAGTGGAAGAGACCGGTTCTTGATACGGTGGCCACTCTCAGAGTATTGTAGCTCGCTCTCACTGCGATCAACATCTTCATCGGGACCATGGTGATGGTGATGGTGGCGATGATGATCCCCTGAAGGGATATGAATTCCACGGGACTCAAATGCGTCCTCAACCGATCGCTGCAAGAACTGTTTGAACCCAAAGCCACCAGATTCTGATTCATGGGAGGCATCCTTGGTGCTCTCCCCGATCTGTTCCTTGGCCTCATCTAATAGGCCACCGCTGTGGCACGAATCTGACACAATTGTTATGCGACATCCTTCTGGGACTTTATCAACTAAATCTCTGAAATCGTCGTCTGCAACCCACCAAAAAAAAAAAAAAAAAAAGGGAAAAGAAAAAAGAAAAAAGAAAAAAGCAAGGAGTTTTATTTATTTCCTTGTTAATTATAACTGTGTGTGTGTCTGTGTGTATTACAACAGATCGGGAATCGACAAACGACACAGAAAATGAAACCCTGAAAAAACAGAATCTGTTCATTTTGCCGTAGATTGATATGCAAATCGATCGATTCTCCTTCGATTCAGAGGCAGATTAGTAGTAGAAACACAGATCGATAGACTCAAACGATGATGAAGCAGAGAGAAAGAGGGCAGAGTGAGGTTTATTACCTGTGATGAGATTCATATCGGAAGGGACAATGCATTCATCGTAGCCGGTGTCATCATCCTCCCCTGTCTCAGCAGGAAGACGGGTTCCGTGGCCGCTGTAGTGAACAAAGAGGTAATCTCCAGGCTCGGCGGAGCGGATGAGATTGGCAAGAGCACGTCGGATGTTCTTTCCGGTGGGCTGAGTGTAGGAATCATCGGTGTCGATCAAGACGGTGATGTCTTCTTCAGCGAATCCATAGCGTTCGATGAGGCATTTGTACATACGTCGAACATCGTTGATGCATCCCTTCAGCTCCGCCTTCGTTCCTGGGTAATTGCATCCAATCAGAACCGCCTTCTTCGTCATCTGTTCTGAGTTCTCACACTATCGATCTTCGATCTCAACTTTCTGATTCTGGCTTTCCTTCTCCTCCTCTAGTCTCCTTTTTAGAGAAGAATTGCTTTACCAATTAACCAAATGGGACCCAAAAGGCGGATACAGAATTACAGATACCAAAATCCAAAAACGGAAGAAAGTTCCGGACACAAAATGGACGGTGGGTTAGTAATTATGAGCGAGTGGAAAGGCTATCTTATAGTATTGATCCAAAAGGCATTATCTATGGTTGTTCCGGGTGCCAAAAATCATGAATAATAGTCCACCGTTGGATGAGATCCCGTTATATAGTTCTTGGTGGGTTGGATGGAATAATGGATAGGATATTTACCACAAATATTGTGGACAAGTGTGTCACAATGACATTCTTTAATGTTATTAGTTTTTTTTTTTTTTTTTCTTTTCTTTTCTTTAACTAAGGTCTAGATCAGCTTACACACACTTTGCAGATGCATAAATGGAGAATCGAACCCACAAATGGATCTCTTTCATGTTATTAATTTCAGTCAAAACAAAGTTTGCAAAATAGAGCTTTAAAAATATCTAAAGGTTGGAAGAGTGCACAAAAATAGAGTTCTAAAATACTAATAAGCATGTACCAAATGTTTGGATAAATAACACATCTTGTTATGTTAATAATTTACTTCAAAAAAATATTAACAAGCAATGTGTAATTAATCTAGCGATGTATGTATATATGAGAGAGAGAGAGAGAGAGAGAGAGAGAGTTTCATTTAGTTAAACTCTAAATATTGATTATATAGATTTAAATACAACAACAAATCAGCCTTATCTCAATTATATGGATTTAAGTTCACTGTTATATAAATAACTTATGTTTTATATATATATATATATATATATCATACTATTAAATAAAAACACAAAGTGATAAATTTTTCACTTGACAATTTTACCTTTTTTTTCTTTATTAACCTTTTTCTCCATTCTTTTAAATTATCGATACCTTTTATATTTTTATATTTTTTAAAATACTTAATATTCTCCAATTTTAATTCCTTTAAGACTCTAATATCTGATGTCACATCCCTTGTCTCCTCCTTTCTCTACTCTCTGTCTTTTTTACTTTCGTTTTAGTTTGAAACTCTTACCTCTCTCTCTCTCTCCTTTTTGTATTAAAAATCTCTCTCTCTTTCTTGGTTTCTCTTCCTTTCTTTTCTTTAGTTGCACGTACATAGGATCGATCCACATACATAGGCTCTCCTTCACAGAGACCCTATGCGTACATAACATCGGTTTCAACAACTTGGAAGTCATGAAGAACATCTAACTATATATGTGAACTTGGCTGGACTCATTCAGATGTTTCTTCAGATGATGCTGCAGTTAATGAATTGAAACTTGGCCCTTCCCTGAAGCCTCTGTGCACTTCTCTCTGCGACCGTTGTCTTTAGGGTTCTTCAAAATTCCAAAAATCAGTTCGAAACCCTTGTTCTTATATCCATAGGGATGATCATTCTCTCTCTCTCTCTCTCTCTCTCTCTCTCTCTCTCTCTCTCTCTCTCTCTCTCTCTCTCATTCATATCTGTGTTAGTTCCTATGATTCCCCTTCCTTTCTTTTTATTCGTAAATTGAAGATTTCTATTTTTAGTTTCAATTTCTGTTGAGGAATAATATACTCGGTTGACACAGCAGGTTTAGAATTTCATATTCTTTATCAACACTTGCGAGAATTTTATTTTCTTTATTCCTTAATACAAGGTTCTGAAATGGCTTTCTGGTTCCGTTCCACAACAGATAGATATATGATTCTCATAAAGATGAAACTTGGACAGGTAAATCTATTGGGAGAGTTTTTCATTCCTCTTGCACTTTATGTTTGTATTACCTTTTCTTTTATGTGGAGTGTACTTCTTGAGTTGGGATTCTTACAGATCACAATATTGGAATTTTCTTGGATAAAATTAGATTGCCAAGAATCTCCAAAGCAAGACAATTAGGAGGGCTTGCCTTCTGAAGATAATAAACCAATTAGGAAACATGTCATCTCTTTGCAAGCTCTCGATTTTAGGAGGTGAAAGGGGAACATTCAATGAAATTTGGGTAGGTCAAACTGTGAAGAGAAAGTTGAAATTATTCCAATCAGGTGGTAACCAAACTGCTTGGTTCTCTAAACTCAGCTTTGATGCATGCACACTGGCTAATTATTTATGAAAACTGGGTTGGACTTTGGAACAATGATCTGAGATTAAATGGATTAGTGTCAATTTCTAATGCAACTATGAATGCTCTGATTCAATGAATCACCTAAAGTAGGATTTGATGGATGCCTCACGATGGCCTTCCAAGAGAACCTGAAGAAGACAAAGAAGTGTAAGAAATAACAGTGTTTTTTAAAGAGAATACTACCATTAAAAAGAAAGAAAAGATAATAGATTTGCTGAGATACAACTGCCGGGTCTTTAGAAGAAATAGTAGAATTTAGATCCAAAATTCATCAATAATATTTTTCATGTACACTTATAAAAAATTTCTATGTACACTAAGTCCCCATAAGTTAAAGATGATAAATAATAGATTGTATACTTATATTTTTCAGTTATATGTTAAATTCAAGATGATAGATGTCAAATACAATAAACATCTTTTCCCCATAACTTTAATATCTTTTTCTTCTTCTTCTTCTTCTTCTTCTTCTTCTTTTTGGTGAATTACGATTACATTGATACATCTATATAGTCGTACATGCAATGCATCATATCCTACTCCATTATTTTGTTGTTGAGGTTTCATGCCTAACTACAATAATATATTCAGTTTCATGATCAAGTAAAATAATATTTTCATCAAATTACAAGGCCTTCAAATGCATTGTACTTTTAGTGACCTCCATTTCTAAAAGTGTTGCTTTTACCGTAACATATATTACACTGAGAGTGGATATGAACAATGGACAAGATATACTACCAAATAGGACATAAATCAAAATAATTCCTTAATTCCCTTTCTCCAGGAGCTCTCCTCTTCTATCTAATCCCTATCACCCCTCTTCTTTTTTCCATTCTATCCCTCTCTTCCACACTTGCAATTTTTGTCCACACAAGCATGCGAAAAAAAATGTTTGACCACGTACATTTGCACGTGTTTTTTTTACTGGTATATATATACCAGTAAAAAATACACGTGCAAATGCACATGAGGCTATTTGTGTGTGTGTGTGTGAGAGAGAGAGAGAGAGGGACCAAAATGTCTACATGAGATTACATCAAATAATTTTTTTTTCTTTAATATCATATATGATATCCATTGAAGCAATTAGTAATTTCAGATGATTATCAAAAAGTCAGTTGGATCCATCAATATTATTTCGACTAAACTTTGTCATTTTAATCAATTTTTGTCTAACTTATTGGTTTATATCATGGAAAAATTGAAAAAAAAAATCAACCACCTTCACTCCTACAAAATTCATTTATAAAATTGTTATGTTTTTCCTATTTAAAGGCCAAAATTTTCCCATAACAATACCATTGATGTTAAAATTAAAAAATAGATAACAGAGAGTAGTTTCAGACTTCTCTGTTCTGCGGCAGATTTTTTATTATTATTTTTTTTAAGTTCTCGAAAGAAATGGCACGCCAAGGGAAAGAGACGGAGGGAAGAAGAGAGTGATGGGGATGATCCTTCGGCTCTGATACCAAGTTGATGGAGAACCTTAGGGAAGAAAGGAAAAATCATAATAGAGAGGGGAAAGAAGGGAAATCACTAGACACTTCACTAGTGCACAAACTCAACATCTTTATTCAATAATCAAATCACTCTGGTTTATCCATCGATTACAGTCAATATATAGGAAAGTAAAGACATAGAATTAGAAGCTTGAAATAGAAATTAGCCCAAACTAAGACACAACTATAAAAAAGGAAACCAATGGAAGGAAATAGATCCTAAGTCCTGCATTTAAATTTGAAAAATAAAATGCATGAAATAAAATACTAAATAACTACTAATTTTATTTTCAACCCTTGTTGGACCAAAATCCTGGGTTGGATCGGTTCTTCTTAGCTCTTGGTTTCCAAAGCTGGTCATGCTGGTCCAACCAGGTAAGAGTAGCCGCATCTGCATCAGATATGGGAGTATGAATTCATTATTAATAGAATCTAAGGAAAACGGAGCATATGTGAATTCATTATTAATAGCCGCATCTGCTATTAATTGATAATTACATAGCAGATTCTAACTAGTGTTTTTAATCAAAATTGAAAGAATAGATAACTGAAACTCAAAAATAAATGTAGAGTATAATCAAGTTACAGAACATATGTGTGTGTGTGTGTGTGTATGTGTAATTAGGTGAGAATGTTATACCAACAAAATAAAAGGGAGTTATAAAACCTTGGAAGTCCTTATTTGGGGCCCTATTTGGGACTCCCCACCTTACACATAATTGGTCTATGAAATGAACCGATTCATTTTAAAAGTCAGATTTCAGACCGGCAAACCCTATATCTACCATGCATATGGACAATGCCACATGTCAAAATTAGACATACCCTCTGCCAAGGATTACGGCCGCAGAGGATTTCAATCCATTTTTTCCTTATTTTAAGAGAAAAAGTAATAAAGTGGGTAACTACCTATCAAGAAAAACAAAAATAAATTGATAAGTCTCTATTCTGATGTGTCTGAGTTGGCATCTAGGGGTCAACTGCTACAGATGAAGAGATAGCCAAATTGAGAGATAAGATCAAGCTTATTTGCTCTCATTGGAAAATAAAATCTATTGGAGTCACAAATAATTACCCTGAACACCCCCCACCTTTTTTTTTTGTACTCTCCCTTGAACAAATCTGTTTTTAGCTTTCCTTTTCTATCCAAAAATTTCATCTCTTGTTATTTATCAAAATAGATGCTTTATATTTTACCTGTTTATAGTTGGAGAAACAGCAGAGAATAGTTGATTTGGAATTGAAGAAGAGGGTACTGAAGTTGGAATTCTGTCTTTAGGAAGCCCGCTCTCAGACTAGAATGCTTTAAAGGGTAATATATATTTTCCTACCACGAATTATTCACTCTCATTTTAGCTGAAAATAAATTGGGTACTAGTGGCTTTCCAAATGACGAATACAAATCAAACCAATAACGAACAAGAACTGTATAGCAGGAATGAGACAAAGCATTTAAAACAATAGAAAAGCAGGAAGAAAAGAAATAGAAATTGAGCTTGTCTACAATTTTTTTATGAAAATCAAAACCTATAGATTACTGAACCAAAACCTGTATACTGGAACATCTAATACAACTATATAAGAGAATGAGAAAACAATTTCCGAATTAGAAATTACCATAAATCCAAATATTGTTTCAACACATTAAACAATATAAAAAACTTTTGGTGCAAATGAGAGAGGAAGAGAAAATCAAATCATTTTCATGTCCATATCCAAGTAAAAAGCAAAAATGATGGTTCTGAATCAATGAAATTAACAGTGTATATTGCACTCTAGTTATAGCGGCATGGAACTCGCTGCCACAAGCTAGGGAATCAAGGGCACCACCCAGAGTTAATTTAGATTCATTTTCAAGTAGAATTCAAAATAATAACCATAACAGAAGCAATCCTATTCCCTACATTGAATCAAATCCCCAAACAGTTAGCACCCATCACACAAAGTGTAGGTGTGTAAAAAACACCTTGAAAATAAAAATACCAGTATAGAGTACAGATCAAATTAGAAAAAAATAATAAAATTGAAGGTAAAAGGAAGGAAAAATAAAAATACCAGTATAAAGCACAGAACACAAAAAGGACAATGATTGAGGGATGGTTGTTAAATAAATTATCTGTCATATTTTATTTCAAAAGGAACTAATGAAAAGAAAATCCTTGAACCGAACCTGTTATTTTGGTGATGAAACTACAATAAGAGAAAACACAAAGGAAGGGTGGGGGATAAGGCTGGATTATCTGAAATCAGTTTTTGCTTGTTCTAGATGATGTATCCATATACATCTCCTTCTTCTATCTTGATTCTCTGCAACAACATTTTAGTGATTCGGAAGAATCAATCCTTCCATGCAAGTGGAGACTGGAGAGTATTGTGTCATATTTGTTTTATTTCCCCATGAAATATAAAAATAAGAGGGAATATGTGATACATGAAGATGTCTATGCTACTGGAAAATTTATTCTTATAGCTTTGAGCCAAGATGGAATGGTACTACTACTTTTGATCAATCTCAGGTTTGTATTTTCACATTGGCATACATACCCTAATGGTCCATAACAAGATACTAAATCTTAAGATAAATCGAGGTCAGCCTTGAGATGCTCAATGAATTACTCTTTTAAGTGGTATAATTTGGCTCGGAGATTTTAGTGTGTTTGGGTTTTTTTATCTGCTACCAGTTTCCTTTCTAATAATGAACGCTGATCAGTAAATAAACTATAAGAGTAAACAAGGCATAGTAAATATATAGGTATTGTATGTGTCAAAGCCCAATATGCTCCAATAATCAATATCCCTTACCTGTTCAACTTTTGGGGCTTGGGTTCAGAGAAGGAAGGAAATTGGTACATACACGGTACCTTTCTTCTTCCCAATTGTAAAAAAAGGTTGTAAGAAGATAATATGGAGAGAGAGAGAGAGAGAGAGAGAGAGAGAGAGAGAGAGAGAGAGAGAGAGAGAGAGAGAGAGAGAGAGAGAGAGAGAGAGTTGAGTGAAAATAGAATTTGAGCTCTACTGAGGAAACTCTGCCTCTTTCTACATACGTAGATTAATTTCATCCAAAGACCCATTCTCATTAGATAATTATCATATTTAAAGAAATACAATATTTGCTAACTAATAGCATTACTCCCACGACTCTAGTTCCCTACTTAATTGCTCTCCCATAATATCCCATGATATTATGTAACTTCCCTAAGTTCTCTCCCCTCTAATAGCTAACAAACATTTAATAATAATCCTCACTAACATAATAACTTATCATATACATCCGTGCACTAATACCGCCACCTCATCCATTATCTACAGGAGAAGTTGCACTATGCTCGTTGCGAGAATCACGCATGTAATAGAAATCCTTTCTCTTTTAGTTCAACGTAATTATAAAGCAAATAACCATAACAAAAAAGCATCACAATTGTTTCAAGGTGGAATGAATTCAAAACCTCTTACAAGATGAAACAAAACCAGTTATAAACTAAATATAAATCACATAAATCATCAAAACCAATCTAATTCAGAGAAACAAAAACAAAACAAATATTAATTGCAGCACCAATCAAACTGTTTTCCATATAAATCTTCTTATACGAATTGTACAAGAAAAAGCCTAAGAAGAAAAAAGAATTATTGGGATAAAAGCAATGAGATGGGACGATTACCTGGGAGAACCCAATGGTAGGGAGACATTGATGGATCTGCTATTCCAATAGCTGAGAAGATCTCTAGATTGTGCTGAACATGGGGCTTATCGTTGACAATGTGCGCAGGAGAAGACGTCGTGCTCTATTGCAGATGATGATGAAACCACATAAAAGTGAGAAATAGCAAGAGAGAGAGACAGAGAATAGAGAAAAGAAACTAATGTTAGAGAGGATCACTTTCTTCTACATCAAGTTTAGTGGAATTCCCGAGTATTACATCAGATAAACTTTAAAATCTGAAGCAATCCAAAGCAAGCAAAGCCCTTATTGAAAAAACTTTCTTCTCACCGGAAATAGCTAAATCGGGTGGCAAAGACAAATTAAAGCAATCGAAGTTTGAAGATGGAGAACACTGAAGGAAAGACTTGTGTGCCGCTGCACCGGAAATAGCTAAATCAGGCGGCGAAGCTAATCGAAGCAATCGAAGGTTGCGTGAAGCACGTGTGTATCTTTCATTGTCTACACACATGCAAACATGGTTTTAAGTATCGGTGCGTATCGTGCCGTATCGTCCGATACATATCCATATCGGTAGGCATTGGCACGATACATACCGATACGTATCATGAAAATTTTAAAACCCTTATGTAGCGATACGTATCCTACGATACACACTGATACGCACCGACACACCACCGATACGCACCGATACGTACCGATACTCTATGAAAAATTCAAAATTGAAGTGAAATGTACGTTTCGATATGTATCGGTATGTATCGGTGTGTATCGATCGATACACACCGATACGTACCGATACGGTCATAAAATGGCCAAAATGGGTAATTTTTTAGAAAAAACATAATTTTTTGAGGTGTTTTTATTCCAAAGTTGCTACGAACCATTTTTCTCTCTAACTAAAGTGGAAATTAAGGTTGGGAACAAGGATTTTACATTTATGGGACAATTACAAACCTTGGATTCTTAGTGCGATACTCTCAATTTACTGTTTATGCATAATACATGTTATATATAACTTTTTTTAACTATTTTTTTATGCAAATGTGTATAAAAAAGTGTTTTCTATCCATTTATGTGCTTATCTTTAGCGTATCTCCGATACGATACGATACCCTCCGATACGTATCTTAATTTTGGCCGACAGTTACGATGATCGATACCGATACTTTAATCCTTGCATGCAAATCTCATCATTGGTATTCTCTTCAAACAATCGAACTTTGTTTCTCTGCAAAAGTTATGAGAGAGAGAAAAAGGGGATTTTTTTCGTTTTTATTTGGTTCAGTTTTAAAAAACCATGACTCGAAAATCTCAGATTTAAAACAATATGAGAATGAGGTGGGGAAAAAAACTCCTAGAATACAGATTTTTTTTTTATTATTTTTAGTAGGATAAAAACATGAGAGAAAAGATGGAGAAAATTTAAAAAGATTTTTATTTTGCAGGTAAAAACGATTTCTAAAATATAGTTTTTTTTTTAGAAAGATCTGGATTAAAAAAGGATAAGAGATGAGGGAGAAAATTTTGAGGAAGAAAGTTTAGAATATAGATTTTTATTTTTTCTTTAGTTTAGAAAGATAGAAACGTGAGAGAGAAATGATTTTTTTTTTCTTTTTTCTTAAGAAAGATATAGATTTTAAGGAAAGAAAAGAGACCAATTTAAGAAAACGCGTGAGAGGGGAGGGAGAAAAGGAAAGTAGGAAAAAGGGAGGGAGAGATAAGGAAATGGATGTGATAGGAATAAAGAAACTAAAATTTTAAAAATATATAAATATTAAAAAAATATATAAAAGGTACCAACAATATCGAAAAAATAGAAAGGATTGACAAAAAATATAATGAAAAAGAGGACGAATTTAACTAAGTAAGAGGGGTAAAATAGTCAAAGAAAAAATTAACCACAAAGCATGAGTACATACTTTTATATAATAGTAAAGCAATAATATAGTATAGTATGATATATATATATATATATATAACCCTTGATTTAATTCTCCCATATTTTATTGCTTAATAATTTAAAAGCCTCAAACAATCATGAATTAATGTGACTTCAAAATTTTCATCCACTAAAATAAAAGAGTATCAACATCAATCTCTCTACATATTGCATTGGCTTACTCTCCCTAACTATATGAGCAACCCTACCAGCTACATTCATAACATAGTCATACTTAACATTCATAATCACATCCAGATCAGGGATCAAAGAAGAAATAGTTAATATATATATATATATATATATATACATATAAAATTCCCATGGCCGGCCACCACACCCGGTTACCTTACATTATCCGACTACAAAGCTTACTGTTGTCGACCCACGATTGTACCTTCCTGAACTCTTTTGCCTTTGCTTGGCATAAACCCTGCAAGACTCCTTTGGCCTTTGATGCCAACGCATTCCTTGTAACACCATAGCTCACAGAAACATAATGAAATTGTGATTTAAATAACATAATAGAAAACCAGCTACAGCCACTATCATAAGAGCCCAAATTGACACAACCATTACATCTACAAATCGGATGATCCTCAGATAGTAATGTTTGGTAATTATCAAGAGACATACTAATAAACAATCTTACAGAACTGGTAGAACAAATTAAAAGGATCAATTGACGACGACGCTAAATCAGCAACCAACTTATAAATAACATGTGCAGTTTGAACTTTGAAGAGGAGAAGGAGAACTATAGGAACATTGATTCAGTAGAAGAAAGGATTAAATTTTCATTTTAAGGGGTCACTTTTTTTTTTATTTTTTATTTTTTGGGGGGTGGGGGTGTGTGTTGTTGCAGGGGCAAGGGTGGATTTGCAGAGGTTTGATCAGGCGAGACTGGGAGGTTCAGGAGAGCTTTCTTTGTTCTGTAGTAGTAGCAAATGGTTGCAGTCCAAGAAAACTATTAGTGTCCATTGAAAAAGCGAAGAGGAAAGGAGAGCTTTCTTTGTTATGTAATGCTGCAGTGTCTAAGCAGTCTCCATTGTCAACCAGCCTCTTTTCAATGAAATGTTTTTTAATCTGTATCTTGTAAATGAATGTAAGATCAAAAGAACAGAGCTGTACTGATTTAGGTCCTGCCTTAACTAATTTCTAAATTCTAATATGATGTCTTCTCTAAGTCTCATCCAAATTCAAGATTTAAAAGAAAGTTCATGTCAATTTTTACTCTGTACTTTTCCCGGCAATAATTCTTGTCCATTCAATCTTTCTTCTTATTCAAGCACATGACCTGACAAAGACAAGCAGTCCCAAAAATCCAGCACAGGTACACCCAGAGACTCTTTGTTTTAAATCCAATGAAGTATTAATCAAGCAACAAAAGGAGCATCCACATGATAATCGCTGCAGTAAAGTCCGGGTCGTTGACTGAATCCCTGGCTCTTGAGCATTCTTCTAGCCTTCAACACTAGCTCCTGGTTGGTAATTGCTCCATCGGATTCAGCAATTATAGTCTGGATTGCATTGCTGAAAGCACCATATGCTTTATTAGGATTGCCTGGAGGGGTTGCGTCCGCAGATGTTTGGTCACTCTGGCACCCACTTAGCAGAATTCCATTATCAGGAAGTGTCTGCTTTTTGGCTCCTGCGTAAGCTTCCTGTTCGCTAGACACCTCTGTTTCCATTGCAGGTTTCACGTAATCCTCATCGTTTTCCTCCAACTTCTGCTTCAGAAACTCCTGTGCCAGACTCCCAACCATACCTAGGAACCCACCGCTGCCGCTGCCGCTGCCATTTCCATCTTCTCCTCCTTCACCATGTGTCAGCTTGTTCATGATGACCTTCATGAACTTCTTCACTTTCGGACTTGCATCTTCGCCAAAGATGTCGAACAGGGTCGGTCGCAGTTTCCCCACATCGATGTCTTCCTTGCCAGTCTTCTGCTTCAGTATCTCTATCAGAGTAGACAATGGCAGAGACCGGCTCTTAATGCGGTGGCCACTCTCTGTGTATTGGGGCTCGGCTACACTTCGATCAACATCGCGATGATGCTGACGGTGGCGATGGTGATCCCCTGAAGGGAGATGAATTCCACGAGACTCTAATGCGTCTTCAACCGATTGTTTTAAGAACTGTCTGAACCCAAAGCCACCAGAATCTGATTCATGGGAGGCAGTTTTGCTGCTCTCCCCGATCTGTTCCTTTTCCTTATCTATTAGGCCACCACTGTGGCACGAATCTGACACAATCGTTATCCGACATCGTTCTGGGACTTTGTCCACTAATTCCCTGAAATCGACGTCTGAAACCCACAAAAATTAAAGCAAAGAATTTTATTCAGATCGGAATCGACAAAGACAGAGAAATTGAAGTCATAAAAACACTAGAGTCAACGGGCGATCAATGGAGCCTGGAGTTATATATCGTTTTGGCGATAGACTGGTAGGTAAAATGATCAATTCTCCTCAGACGAAGAGGAAGATAATTAGTAGAAAATGGGCGATCGATCGATCGATCGACAGATTGAAGAGTGAGAGATGTGACTTGATTTTTTTACCTGTAATGAGATTCATATCGCAAGGGACAATGCATTCGTCATAGCCGGTGTCATCCTCCTCCCCTGTTTCGGCAGGGAGACGGGTTCCATGGCCGCTGTAGTGGACAAAGAGGTAATCTCCAGGTTTGGCAGAGCCGATGAGATTGTCGAGGGTACGTCGGATGTTCTTGCCGGTGGGCTGAGTGTAGGAGTGATCGGTGTCGATCAAGACGGTGATGTCTTCTTCGGCGAATCCATAGCGTTCGATGAGGCATCCGTACATACGTCGGACGTCGTTGATGCATCCCTTCAGCTCCGCCTTCGTTCCTGGATAATTGCATCCAATCAGAACCGCCTTCTTCGCCATCTTCGATCTCAATTTCTTCTCTGATTCCGATTCCGCCTCTCGTCTTCTCTCGTCTCCTATCGTCTTCTTTTCAACAGGAAAAACGCCTTCACCAGATAACATACACTATCACTATTTTATATTCACTCGACTTCAATATTATAGGTATCAGTATCGGAGGCCGAAACCGCCTCCGGTGATACCAATGTTGATACATCTGTTTCGGTTTGGAACGGGCATACCAATCCAGGATCCGACAGAATTTCAAAAATAAATCACGTATCGCCCGAACCACCCTATATTGGGTAAACATATCAATATCTGTCTTGGGCATTACGATACAGATCGCAATACCGATATGGATTGGCTTAAAGTGACACCAATAAGTATCGGCGGATACGACCATTCCAACACCAATACCTTGATTCATGCTTCACTTAGCTTAGCTGTGCTATTCACTGACAGATGGTGTTTTTAGTAATAAGGGAAAATTTTGTTGTAACCAACATTGGTTACAACGAAATTGTAACCTTACTCGTTTTTTTTCCTTTTAGTTTCATATACACGGTTTCGGGTTAATCTTGTCATTTAAAATGTAATAAATGATTTCTATTTATTTAAAGATATTTTTTTATTATTTAAATATTATATTAAAAGATTTTAGGAGTAATACAAGCGGTAATTAAAAGAGATTACAATTTTTATTTCCATTAAGAGAGGACAACCTGCACCACCTTAGTGACAACAAATTATTCCGTTAGTTAATCATAATTAGGGGAAAAGAGGTCTGTCAAGCTAGTTGCGTGGCCCTGTGCCTGAATGCAAGGGGTAAAATGACAATTCCACCCCTGTGAAATATAAAACACCCTCATCCCTTGTTGATGCCCTTGTGCACTCCTCTCATTGACTTCTACATTGGTGCAAGAGTTATGTAACTTGCTAGTATTTTTCTTCAAGGGTTGAGGCTGATCTCGAGGACCTACAAGCTGCTCCCATCTGAGCATAGCGTTAATCAGAGGAATGCAATCTTCAGAGACAGCTTGAAGGCCTCCTTGACCAAGAAGAAAAATATTTAAGCACAGCAATTGAGAGTTCAGTGGCTCCGGGCAAGGGACCGTAGTGCCAATTTTTTCCACACATGTACTACAACTCGGCAACATACAAACAAAATTTCAAAACGGAAAGCTGACGATGGGCCATGGTTACCCAAAGAGGGCGAGCTTCAAAACCATGTCAGGTCCTACTTTTCCTCTCTCTTTGCATCTTCCCACCCCCCAAATGTTGCATCCTTTCTTTCGCAAATCCCTACTACAATTGATACTACGACAAATGAACGTCTATGTGCCCCCATTTCAGCATCTGAGATTACTACTACCACCTTCCAGATCGGAGGTTACAAAGCCCTTGGTTTGGATGGAATTCCGGCCAGATTCTACCATTTGCACAAGGAAATAGTGAGGAACGACGTAATCTCAGTTGTCTAGCATTTTTTTTACAAACGGGTATATCCTTAGGGCTTTCAATCGTATGGTACTCTCCCTGATCCCCAAAAGGAAAAATCCTTCAAAAATGGGGCACCTTAGACCTATTAACCTTTGCACGGTTGATAACAAAATAATTGCAAAATGTTTAGCCAACCGTTTAAAACCTCGTTTGGATTCGATCATAGACCAATCTTAGAGTGCTTTCATCCCGGGCAAATCAATCTCTAATAATATATTTATAGCCCATGAAACTCTCTATCATATGCAAAAATCTGAAAGTAAAAAGGGGTTTATGGCTCTACAATTAGATTTAAGCAAGGCATATGATCGGATTGAATGGCCCTTTTTAGAATAGATGCTTCTAAGCCTTGGTTTTGCAGATCAATGGTTAATTAGGTGCTCCAGTGCGTGTCTATAGTGGAATACTCCATCAAGCTGAATGGGTCGATTATTGGAACAGTTACCCCCACTAGAGGACTCCGTCAGGGCTGCTTGCTAAGCCCCTATCTATTCATTCTTTGTCAACAGGCCCTGTCCCAAAAATTCAGCAATGCAGTCTCCAATAAGGTGTTATATGGTATCCGGATTAGCAGAGGGGGTCCCCAAGTCTCATACCTCATGTTCGCTGATGATTGCATGATATTCTCAAAAGCATCTTCCTCCGAGGGATCTTCAATTAAAAGGATTCTTGATGACTATTGTACGGCTTTGGGTCAACAATCAAATATGGAAAAATCAAGAATCATTTTCAGCAAGGAAACCAATACAACAACCTGATCAAACATTTGCTCTTCCCTCGGGCTGGTGGAAGTTCAAAGTCGTGGCATCTACCTCAGTTTACCCTCATTTTTGGGGAAATCAAAACGACATATTTTCACATTCATCACTGACAAAGTTCAGGCCAAGCTAAATGATTGGAGCGACAAATATTTATCTGCAGCTGGCAAAGCAGTAATGATTCAGTCTATGGCCTCGTGTATCCCAACCTTTACGATGTCGAACTTCCTCTTGCCTCGCAAACTTTGCAAGTCGCTTAATAAAATGATTCGTCAATTCTGGTGGAGAAACGGTGCTAGTCAAGGCATTCACTAGGTCCAATGGCAGCCTCTTTGCAAATCAAAGCGTGATGGAGGACTTGGGTTTCATGACTTCATCTCTTTCAATCATGCCCTACTAGACAGGCAAGGTTGGAGAATCATTCACAATCCCAACTGCCTATGGGTCCGTATTTTCAAGGCAAAGTATTTCTCCAACAACAACTTCATTGAGGCAAGATCATAATAGTTCATGGGGCTGGAAGAGTCTTCTCAAAGGTAGGGATTGTCTTCTTAAAGGCTTGAGGCGATAGGTCAACAACGGGGAATCAACTGATGTCTTCAACGATCCATGGATCCCATCCCTGCCTCATGGCAGAATTTCTTGTAGGTCATTTCCTTCTTTGGATTTCAATGTGTGTAAACTGATCGATTGGCGGTCCAAGTGTTGGAGATCAGATCTGATCTTAGACTTGTTCACCCTCTCTAAAGCTCAGGCTATCCTTCAACTCCCAATTACCTCGCAATCCATCGGCAACTCTTGGATTTGGTCTTTTACCTGTACTGGCAAGTTCTCTGTGCGCTCAGCCTACCTATCCTGCCTATCTGCTCCTACTATAAGCAATGGCACAACCTTGGCTTCCTCTTAATCCAACTATTGGTGCGAGATTTAGATGATGAATATCCAACCAAAGGTCCAACTGTTCCTATGGCGTTGTGGACACGAAGCAATTGCGACTGCTGCAGGACTATGTAAGAGGGGAGTTGGTTTGAATCCTCTTTGTTCCCTCTGGCATACTCAGATCGAGGACCCTATTCATGCACTTTTTTGCTGTGATCATGCCTCTGCTTGTTGGTTGGCCTCTCCTCTGCACCTGGATGTTAATGATTATGGAGGAAGCTCGATTCAGGAATGGTTTTCCTTTATGCTGACTCGCTATAAGGACACAGCATCGGCTGATTATCTAAATATTACCTAGTCTTCGATCTTATGGCAGATTTGGAAAGCCAGAAACCGTGCTGTGTTTGAATGCAAGCATCCATTCTTAAGTTCAACATTTGCTGCTTACACTCCTATGATCATTGAGGCTTCGGATCCGTTCAAAAAGAGTGGTAGGCCTCCTGACAATATTCCTGTCCCACTATCCACACTCGCCCCCTGTCTGGACTCCTTTTATGCAATCTTCACTAACGGCTCTTGGAAATCCATTGATTCCAGTTGTGGTAGGGGTTGTATCATTTGGGACCCTCATGACCTCTTTGTGGCAGCTAAGTGTAAACATTGCTCCGCAGTGTCGGCATATGCATCTAAAATGGAGGCCATTCGTGACTGTATGCAGCTTGCTCTCAGCCTTGGCCCGTCTCGGATCACTATTCAATCTGATTGCTCCCCGGCCATCTCCTTCCTGAATGGTTTGGTGTCATCCCTTGACTGGGCTAGCGCCGCTATTGCCCAAGACGTGATTGCTCTGTCCTCCAATTTCGTCACCATCAGGTTTTCCCACATGCAGCTTGCAAACAATGCAGCCTCAGTTTTCCTTGCCTGCGGAGCTCGAATGCTCAGTCTGTCTTTTGTTTGGTGGCTTCGGCCACCCCCTTTCCTTGTTAATAGCTCCCTTATTTTTGGACGGTGTTTCAACCGTTCTTCTTTCTTTCAATAAAAAGGATTCTCGTTTTATGACCAAAAAATGTTCATGTGGGTGATACATTGATTGTGGAGCCTTTTTTCTTCATGAAAAACTGGCCCATGGCAATATTTTGGGTATGAGAGGTACTAAAGCTGATATAATAAATAGTCCACCGTTGGATGAGATCCATTATATAGTTTTTTTGGTTACTTTGATGGAAAGGATATGGTGATCCCAAGTTCCCAACTGATATAAACTGAGTGTCACCCAATGATCCTCATTCATGTATTAAAATTCAGTCCAAACGAAGTTTGCAAAATAGGGTTTTACCATGATTGATGTTTATATGGAGATTAAGGTAGAGGAGAGAGATGAAGGAAGGAGTTGTTAGTGTAGCTTTCGCCTGAAAGTCAGTATGGTTGTTGCCTCCAGATAGAAAAGGGTGAAATGACTGCTTTAACCCTCATGGAAAGCATAAATTTAATCCCTGTTGATGCTTCTATGTACTCTCATTGGCCTCACTAGTGTAGGGGTCACACTTCTTTTTAGGGAACCTTCTCCCCTTAATTAACTATAAGATCTATTCTACCAAAAAAAAAAAAAAATGGGGAAATGAATGCTCCTGGCCTGTAGTGTCTACACCCATATATAGTGGGCGATGAAATGATGCCCCCACCTCTATGAAACCCAAAAAACACATCCCATGAGTGCCCCCTCATTGGGCCCGCATTGGTGCAGAACCGCCCGACCAGCTAAGGGATTTTTTATATTTCCAGAGGTCTTTATAATATGGTGTTAGGAATTGGGGCAAGGTCCATGTTCTGGTTTAGATTTATGGATCGGATCCCTTCCTCCCATTTCAGCTCCATCTCGATAGTTTCTAAATTCTAACCTTTCCGGAAGATTGGAGCAAATTGTGTTGGTTTATTTGGTGTCCAGTGATATCCGATCCAGATCGTTAATAAACCAATTAGTATGAATGATCGAATGGTTAAGACAAATTCAGATCCAACCATTACAACAACCACGCTTGATTGATTCAATATATGGCTTACCAAAAAAATAAAAATAAAAAGATTGATTCAATATATGTGGAACGTTCTTAAAAATATAGTCAACTTTGTATCCAGTATCAATGGCCGGTCCCTGTTGATGCAACTCATTTTTATTTTTATTTTTTAATAAAAAAAGACTTTTCCCATTAAAATAAGTTCTGAAGTCTTAGGGCCCGTTTGGTATCGTTTCTGTTCCAGAAACGCCGTTTCGTGTCAAAAACGAAAATTTCAGTTTCTGTGTCAAAACGCAGTTTTTAAACGAAAAAATGGTGTTTCAAAATTTCAGATTTTTATCGGGAATTTTTTTTTTTTTTTTTTTTAGTAAAATGAAACAAAATTGGGAAGACGGAACTCCATTTTGGAGTTCCGTCCAATCTCGTTTTTTCAGTTTTTTTTTTTTTTTCACTTTTTGTTCCAAAAAAACAGAAATAGACCATAAGTGCACCAAACAGAAGATTCTGTTTTTTCGTTCCAATAGAACGAAAAAAACTCCAGAAACGTTTTTTTAGAACGATACCAAACGGAGCCTTAGAGACGTGGTAAGTTAATTGGAAGAACCACCGCCTGTATTGCCGTCCCTATATTATTTAATATTAACAATATATTTATTAAGCCCATTAAAAAAAAAAAAAAAAAAAACCATGCTAATTCAAACTTAATTTCTAATTAAAACCACCTGTCTATCTTGTAAAACCTTGCATTCTTGGGAGGAATCTCTTCTCTTGATTTTCTTTATTAAACTTCATCTTTGTTCAAAGTAACTAACTTAAGGGTATTTTATAGAATGATTAATACAACTCAGCCGACCTTGCTTTTGAGGACAAAAATAATTAAGTAGTAGGAAAGTTTATTAAGGAGCTACCGAAGGAAAGAAGAGGCGCTTGTTCTTAATCTCAAAATTAATACGAGTCCATAATATTAAAACCTCAAGCTCTTACAATTGTCCCTATCTGTTCAATGCCCTTGTGAGCAGTTACTATATATAGTGGAAAACAATATATATATATATATATATATGGGCCAAAAGCAGCAACTTAGTGATGCTAATTAAGGAAATTTGAGCCCATGAGGATGAGGAAGAGATGGACGATGAGGACGAGGATTGAGCAAATTGCAATTCTCTCTAATTTCTCCTTCATGAATCCCTGTGAGAACTTGGACATTTCCCAGGTTCACCATGGACACAGCAAACTGAGAGGTGAACATATAGGGTTGATTAGCCAATGTGGTAACAAGAGGTTGAGTCCTTGCATCAACGAACAGCTTTTGATCTGTGGCTAACAATCCCATCTTCTTCTCAAGATTTGTGTAGTACATGGCATCGAACTTTGTTGGGGTAGTAGCATCAAGGTCGACAAATTCTGATGCCCATCTGCATTTTCTTCTCAAGAAGTTGAGATACTTCCAGTCAATGGATGGATCAGGCTTTCCAGTTCCATTGAAGTTATAGAGCCTGTATTGTAGTGAACCACAGGTACTCCTTCCAATGGTGTGTGCCCCTGAAGAAGAAGAAGAAGAAGCAGCCCGCCATTAATTTCAGTCACAGTTAATACTATGCTTGACAAAATTAATGAGATATATGTTGGGGTTCCACGCGAAAAGTTATATCAGATGTAAAAAACCCGATAGCTTTTTATAATGAATTCTACCCATATCCTAACAAGAGGTATCAGAGCTATAGGACATGACAACTCCAGTGTGCCTCCGAGGATAGAGAAAATCCCTTGGGAAAGATCTCAGTTCTACCCAAGTCCCAACAATATATAGGATGATGATGGTGATGGATTTATATATATTTACCTGAGAGAACAACCAAATCAACTATATTCAAGCCACGAGCTTGGCAGAACTCGATGAGTTGAGTGACACTTTCATGCCCCATAGGAACTACATCGGCTTCCTTGGCAATGGAAACCAACCCATCCTTCCTGCCCATGGGAACCTCCCAGAAAGGACCACCAAGCTTGACAGTGGCATCCCTTGCTGCAGCTGTGAGAATATCCGCACAAGACACAGTCTTGGGGCATATCTTCTCAAGCTCTGCTTTGATGTCATCTATCAATGCAAAGCCTCTCAAAGTCTGGCTATTTGGTGCATGCCTCTCACTCCCTGTGTGGTTTAGCAGAATAGAAGCATCACATCCCTGCAAATCAATCACAAACAATGGTCATATATATATATATATATATATCAAAGATAGTGCATTAATGGATTATTAGTCTCAAATTCAAATCTGGGCTTAGTTAATTAATTACCCTAACGGCACAGTCGTGGAAGTGGAGCCTGAGAATGGCACCCCCAAGGGTGTAATCACTGTTAATCCATTGATTCACTTTTCTATAGATAATGGACTCTGCTTGGGGGCATCTCTTTTGGTAATAAGAGATAGCCAATGACTCTGACGCCGGTATGACCATGTGTCCCCGGACTGATGATAACACTGCCAAATGAGTGACAGAAACAAGAAAGAGATGAAGTGAAGAAAGAGAGGACTTCTTCATCTTCTTTCTTTTTTCTTCAGGATGAAAGCCTAAAAATTACAGAACAAGAGAGAACAGGGAATCCAAGTTTGAGCTTTAAGGTCCTCTTCTATGGTTGATTGTGTGTTTGTATATATGAAATGGTTTGAGGAATTAGAGAAGAGATACGTGGGACGCATATATGTATCAAAGTTGACATGCCCACCTGTAAGGTGGGGAATATTATTGATTCACCTCTTCTCTTTTTCTTTTCATTTTAAAAAATTAATATAGTAATGTGTTAGGACTTCTGAAGGCACGTCTTGCTTTATAATTGGATTTGGGGATAACATCTGGGGTTGATTGAGATTTATCCAATAATTTAAAAGGGCAAATGTTATGCAGCGTTGTTTATGCCAGCGTTTTTCTTAATCTCGTTCTACTTTCCCTATGAAATAAGAGGAAAGGGAAATATAGACACATAGAGCGTTGACATTGGAGAATTCATGCACCAAATATAGTATTTCACTGATATATTATTAAGGGAATATATTCTTAAGAAAAAAAAAAAAATTTGAGAGTAGTTTTCTTCGATGTGCATGAACGAAACAGTGGCGAATCTGCTAAGGTTATATATTATTATTCCTTCTATTTGTTGAAAATTCAAAATGCATTTATTATTCCCTTACACCATCTAAGGCCAATGATGATCATCAATTATGGATGAAGAAAAACACGATCCTTTGTAAACCATTTAAATGAATAGAAAGAAAAATGATACAAGGATGCAAGCATCTACCCCAAGGGTGTAGCGAGGTCAAGCTGGTCCAGTTTTGAAAACCCAAACTCAGCAGTACAAAATTGAACTGGGATAGCTCAGCCCAAACCCGAACTTACTGGAGTCAGCGTAGGTTGGGCATGGCCCTTATTTCTTTTTTCTTTTAACATTTTTATGTTATTTCACACAAGAAATTAATAGCACATAATCAGGCTCAACCTAAAGCCTCGGCCTCGGCCGACACGTCCCTATACCAAACCCACCCACCGCCCTCCTCTCTCCTTTTTTTGTTTTGGATAGAAAATAAAATTCATTAACTAAAATCAGCAAGAGAGAACCTCCTTCCGAGGAAAGACATATTTAAAAGGGAAGGGGGCCATTAATCTACCAAGATTTTGAAAGCCAAAAATTTAAAGCCCCTCTAGCAAGGAAATTAGCTTCTCTATTCATAGACATAGGGATGAAACCAAAATTAAGTGTGGAAAAGTCCAAAGAAAGAGCCAAAATATCATCAACTATAGCTAAAGTAGGCCAATTCAAAGATGAAACAATGTTGTTGAGGGAAAAAATAAGCGGTTGGCAATCTAAGAAGATGAGGAGATGCAGAAGCCCAAGACTACGGGCCAAAAGAAGAGCATCACGCACATTCTCTACCTCCATAACTAAAGCTGAAAATCCCAGCTGGCCTTACACTTAGTTCCAATGAAAGACTTTCCTTTATAAAAAATGATCGCCCCTCTTCCTCCTTTCTTTGTCTTTGAGTTCCAAGCCCCATCGGTAAAAGCAACAACAGAATCCATTGGCAGGTTTAAAAGCTGAAAATCTGAAAATACAAAATGAGAGAATGAAACATTAGATGGTTGACTAGATAGAGCTAACCGATTCATACCCAACCTGCTGTCCTCCACAGTATGATTGAAAGCTGATATAGTAAAGACTAAATTTGGCAGTTCAAAGTTAAATACAACCTTGTTTCTTGATTTCTATATTTGCCAAAGGAGAGACAACCATTGAATATGCCAGTCTTGTTGGTCCGGAACCTCTTTAAATCTGATAAGAAGATAATCAAACCAATCACTAAACTTAGCTCCTTGTAAAGTGGAGGTATCAAGTCTGAAAGGGAAAGCTTTCCACACAGAAGCTGCAAAGGGGCAACGAAAAAGAGCATGAACTATTGATTCATTATCTACAAGACTAATAGGACAAAGAGGGAGACAAGACATAAATCTACTATGCAGCAATTTATTAACAGCAATGGCATTAGAACAACACCTCCATAAAAATATTTTAATTTTTGGTGAAATTTTTAAATTCCACAATTGTTTCCAAAAACTAGAATTTGAGGATGAGGCATTAAGGACAGAAACATTTGTGCTAGCATTCTTCAAGTGAAAAGCAGCATAATAAGCTGATTTAACAATGAACTTACCATTCTTTGTGTACCCTGAAAACCAACCATCCGGAGAAGGGGAAATATGAAGAAGTACCTGCAAGATAGCTTGAGCATCATTAGATGAAAAGGAAGCCTTAATGAGTGGGATATTCCGTTGTCTTGATGGATTTATGATAAGATCCTCCACGAGATGAATGTGAGAGGAGGGGTAATTTCTCGTCAGTTTTCCTCCCAGCAACGAAGGGACCCAAGCATCATAAAAAATAGAGGTGGATTTGCCATCTCCCACACTTCTACGCAATCCATTCAATAGCAAAGACCTTCCTTTCATGAGGCTTCTCCAAGCCCAGGAGCAAGAATGACGATTGGGGGCATCCAAAAAAGAGGAGTTCGGAAAATACTTCCCTTTGAACACTTTTACCCACAACGCTTCCTCATTTGATAGTAGACGCCAACACTGGCGGGCAAGAAGGGCTAAATTAAAGCTTTGAAAATCTCTGAAGCAACCCCACCCAAAGATTGGCTCCTACAAAGTTTGTTTCAACTTACCCAAAGCCACCCTTACCGAACTTGTCTTTCCACCAGAAATGTCTTAATAATTTGTTCAATTTATTACAAACAGACTGGGGAAGCAAGAATAAGGACATGGGGTAAAGGGGAATGTTAGTAGCTATAGACTTTAAGAGGACTTTCTTTCCTGCCGCAGACAAGAGACTCTCTTTCCACCTTGCTAATTTAGATTGAACTCTCTCAATGACGTTATTAAAAAGGAATTTTTTGGATCTACCAAACTCCATAGGTAATCCTAAATATTTACCATGAATGGGCACCACATTGAACCCTAAGATGGAGGAAACTTCACCAGCAAGCACAGAAGGCACATTCGGGCTAAAGAGAACACTAGATTTACTAGTGTTAAGTTCATGTCCAAAAACTAGGGAAAAATTCTTGAGAAAATTGATAATGGTCCTGCCTTCCTCAAATCCCACTTTAAAGAATACTAAGCAATCATCAGCGAAAAGGAGGTGGGAGATAGTAGGCCAAATCTACTAGTTTTAATCCCAGAAATTTGATTGGAGAGCTCAGCCTGGAAAAGAGAATTAGACAAGGCTTCCTAACATAGGATAAACAGATATAGGCTTAGGGGGCGACCCTGTCTGAGACCTCACTTGGGGGAGACACTACCAATGATAGACCCATTGACTTTGATGTGAAAACTCACAGTGGTAACACATTGCATAACCCAATTCACCCAAGTAGCACCAAAACCTAATCTAAGAAGGGTATGCTCCAAGAAATGCCATTCAACCTTGTCATAGGCCTTAAAAAGGTCAAGTTTGAGTGTTATATAGCTTGTTTTACCCCTGGATGTATGCATTTGATGTAATATCTCGTGAGCAACATGCACGTTGTTTGAGATGGTTCTTGATGGGATAAAGCCACTTTGGGAGGGGCTGATAAGGGAGTGAAGAAGGGGTTTAAGCCTATTAACTAAACACTTAGCTATAATTTTATAAAAGACAGTACACAAGCTAATAGGCCTATATTAACTAATAAGCTCAGGACACTTCTGCTTAGGGATAAGGATGATGGCAGTATGATTAAAATCCTTAAGCATAAACTCATTACTGAAAAATCTGTAGCAGAGATGGCATCAGGCCCAACAATATGCCAATACGATTGGAAGAATCCCCCCGGCATCCCATTAAGACCAGGAGCTTTATAAGCTCCAATTTGAAATAGAGCAGTTTTTATCTCCTCGTCAGTAAAGGATTTGCATAACAAATCATTTTGGGAATGGATACATGGGCTGGCTTTGAGGTAGCCACCCAAACCTTTTTCAAGTCAGAATTAACTCCCTTAATGGACGATGGTTGCTTGATACTGAGATGATGTTGTCGAGCTTTTGTCTTGTGGAGTTACTTAGGAGAGTGCCATGTCAAAAACTTAGGAGAGTCTGGGACAGGAAGACCCCTGTTAGAGGAGATGCATAGTTTTTTTAGACCTTGAATGATGAGGCTTGGTGGGCTTTGGCCTCTTCTTTTGCTCCTTGGTGGGCTTAAATTGAGGTTATCATCGGCATGGAGCTCTTCAATCACCACTGTGGAAGGTGGTGTTGATGTACAGTCTTGAGAGGTAGCTGAGACCAAAACTATCTTAGAGACCGATGTTAAAGCAGAGGACTCCATATGAGTTAGAGTGTGTAAACCACCTTGAATAGGAAGTGAACATGAAACCATTGAAGGGCCCAGGTCCAAGCAAGGTATATTCTCTGGTTGTTCTAGATCATCTTCAATTGAATGGTTCAGGTGGCAGCCCTCTTCAACAATTTGGTCTTGTGAATCAATTAGTCTCTGTCCCTGTCCATTAGGAACTGTCAGGACCTGAAGAGTACTTGAGGAAAATGATGGGCCTGAAATGTCTGATTCCACTAAAACGTCCCTACTAGATGAGGAAGCACCATCTTGATTCTCTTTAAATTCCTTACTTGGGACTTGAATCAGGCCCATTTGGGTCCCTCTTGTTCTTAAAGCTTCAGAATATTCATCTTGGTGTGGATTGGTAATGGAAAGAGATTATGGATTGGAAGCAGGGTCCCTCCGCTCTCTTAGGAGACGGTTGAATCAGGTGCTCACCGGAGCTAGAAAGAGTGGGAATCTTGATTGATTGGATAAGAGTCGCTTCTGGAGATCTACTGGGGGATGGACATATGACTCGATGAGATTGCAGAGTTGTCGAGCATCTTGAAAGGGAACCGACATATTTGATTCATCAAACCCAACTCCAGGTGTCTGATCAATGATAAAAGCCTTTGCAAGAAGACACATTTGTGAAGTGATTAGAGGGTAAATAGCGGAACCACCCAACCTCAACCAGTCCCCATATAAGGTGTCGTTACACAGGCACAAAGTTTCCTTTCGAAGAAGGTGAAGTGGCGGTGGTCTGGGAAACCTTGTGAAGCGACCTTCATCATTGGCATTGGCAGGACTTTTGATCATGACCTATGATGCCACAGAAAAAATAAAAGTGAGGGAGCTTTGCATACGAAAGCTAGATCCAGAAAGGATCTCTTCCCGAGTATGTTAGTCTCAAGCTAGTACGAAGTGGGTAATTAATAAAAATAGAGACCCTAGTAGCTATAGCTCGGGTATAATCCTTCAAGGATGCTGGCAATCTTACCATTATGAGACACCCAAACTTAGAGAATTTTTTCCATAGCTTCTTTTGTGTACAGATGGGGTAGTAAATCATTTATATGAACCCAGATGTCCATGTGAGAGAACTCCAGGCAATGGAGTGGGATTGATGAGCACATTTATGTGTGAAATCTAGGGTATAAAAGCATGCATTGTACATATTTAGAATGGAGTTACCTTGGGTTTTACACTCTTTTTGCAGGTTTTATTTTTTCAAGGCCTTAAGGACTATCGAGTGTTATATCTCTAATTTTACACATAAAGAGGTTATGTTTCTTTTCATTGTTGCAAAGAGGACGAAATTCTAAGCAAGATGGATGTGTTCAATTAAAAGTACTCATCTATTTGGTCACCGTACAAGTGATTATTCTTTTCGGGCTAGAAAAAGAATAATGGATCAGAACTGAACCGAGATGCAAAACCAGCCCGTCTGTAGTTGTCCCAGGGGTATAAGGAATATCCTAAGATGCCAACAAGGATCAATGGACCACACCCTTAAGTGATTGAAGATTCGTTTTTGGTAACAACGACTATCTAGCGTAGTTGTTGAGTTGTGGTGTGCAAAATCTCTTCCTCATTAGGAGGTCTCAAGTTCGAACCTCTTGGCTGCCATTTTTTTGAGTTTTTTTTTGAAAGATTTTCTCTCTTACTCCTCACTTAAAGGGGGTCGATTTTTTACTTAGCTGCCATTTTTTAGAGGTTTTTTGTTGGATGATTTTCTCTCTCCTATTCATCACTTAAAGGAGGTTGGCCAAGAGGGTTGTGCCCAAGTTGGAAGAAGAGGGAGAGAAAAGAATATGAAAGAAAAAGACAAGGACATGGATGAAACTTCCCAATAAAACAAAATATTGTCCAAATCGATCTAATCAAGGGGAAAAAATCGTCCAAGAGGGGGGCTTTGAGCAAGATTGAAGAAGAGAGAGAAAATAAAGAGAAAAAAAAAAAGAAAGAAAAATCGTGGGAACCTTCTACTCCCTATTTTCTCTCATTTTCTCTTCTCTCTCCTCCCTCCAACTCACCACAAAATTGTCCAAGGGGATCCACCCTTGGACGTCCTCCTCTCTCCCCTATTCCCTATAAAAGGGAGTCCACCAAACCCTAAGGGGTTGTCCCTCCCTTCCTCTCTACTTCTCTTCTTAGGATTTTTTTTAGTTTCTCTCTCTCTCTCTCTCTCTCTCTCTCTCTCTCTCTCCCCCTTTAGTTCTAGTTTTAGTTTTTTTGCTATTAAACACTTTTGTAATCCTCTTTTATTTAATGAAGGCAAGCACTTTTGTCTTTGATTTAGTCTTTTAATTTTATGTTTTATGTAATTGAAGTTTTAATTTTCAAGTTCTAGTTCTAGGTGACAAGAACAAGTTGTGGATCATCTCCTTTCAAGTTCAAGTTTCTCTTTTAGATTAGTTTTCTCTAGTACTAGCAATTTCAGATTTGGTTTATCCCAAATCTGATTTTTAGTACTGGTAGTATCTCAAATCGATCGAGTATTCAGTTCAAATATTGAAGTTCAAGTAAGTAGGCTTCTACTGTAGTCTTCTCACCCCCCCCCTCCCTCTCATTCCCTCTTCTTACTACCCTTTCAATTCTTAATTTAGGATTTAAATTTTAATTTTTACTTTGATGCTTTCCCTTTACCCCAAGGTTCATGGCTAGATTATGTGTTCATTTTGCCCCTCTCTAGCTATGGAGCCATCTTTTTATTTTGATTATTTATATTGCATCACTTCCCCTTAAGCCAAGTAGAAAAGCCCTTGTAAGAGTACTATCTGGTCAAGTAGGGAAGCTTGTATTATTTATGGTGCATCCCTCGGGCTAAATCCCTTTTTATTTTATTTATTTATTTTTCAGCACTTTTGCTTTCATTTGTTTGCTTTTTAATTGCGTGGTTTGAGTATTTAAATTCCTAGATGTGAATGGCTAGGTCGTTCAATTTTTATTGCAATTTCAATTCCAATTTTCCTAGATGTGTTGGTTATGACGCTTTTAGATGTATTTGTGTTAGGTCAGTTGTTAGAAATAGATCATCATAATTAATCTGTGCACTTTCGTATTACTAGAAGAAGCCTAAAATAAAGTGGCTACTCTCCTTGTGTTCAATCTGTTAGCTACATTGATCCGTACATTTGTGGTTACTTTTAAAATTCAAACAGGGACCTTCGAAGACCATGGTTGTAGAATGAGAAGCCATTGCTTGATTAATTAGGGGCCTTTTCTAGAGCTAGATGTCGTTCCGCTCTCATTCGATAGGAGAATCAGAAATAAATTGCAGTCAATTTGTTGCACTTCAGCCTCTTTCTTGAGATTCCACGTGGCTGATAGGGATTTAGAAATTGTTGTTGTAGCAATATGCTTTGGATAGAATAGACGTCCAACTAAAACTAACTCCCAATTAACTGGACCATCAGGTAGAGCTTCGGTGTGGATATCTAGGTCTAGATCTGTGGGGAAGGGACTCAAAAATGGCTCATCTTTTTGGAGAGTTGCCATCTCTACGGCTCCCTGCCTGCACAAACCTAACAAATCCACAACAAAATTGAAGGTTACAATAAAATGACAAAATAGTAAGTAAGGATTAATAATGGGAACAACAAACCAGAGCAAAAAAAGAAAAATAAAGAGACTCTTGATTTTTATAAGCAAGAGCTGAGCAATCCTAATGGAGCAAGAGTTAATAATAGTTAGAAAAGACAAAAGCAGTGAGGTGGGAAATAAAGATGTTGGGTGGGGGAGGGGAGAGAGCACAATTGTGCAGGGGTGGGGGTCCACACATGACGGAACTCAAATCTACAGATTTCCTTGAAAACTCCCTGATGGTCGTTAAAAGGGAAGCAAAAGAGCAGAAAACACAAAGGATTAAGCTCCAAGGAAAGATCAACGAGAGATAATAGAGCTAAATCTCAAGGCCGATCGAAAACTCCTCACGGGAGGGAATCCTCAACAAAGGAAATAAAGAAACCCTAGTCGCAGATCGAGACGCTACCTCAGAGAACAAGGGGAATCCACCAAATGTTTAGTAGTGCTCATGAAGGGGTTAACCGAGTAGTTCTACTTGAGCGGAAATTTATAATTTGTTACCCAAGCTTCCCATACTCCTAAATTGATATCCGGGCATCATGAGAAACCCTCTCCCTATAATAAAATAGAAGACACTTGCCATGGTTCTGTGGGAGATTCACACGGGCTTACTGCTCATGCCAGATATTTGCTTATTTGATCTCTAAGAATGTGGCAAACTCATGACCCAAGATTCCTCCCGTTCCATGTTAGGTTCCAATTGGAAATTGGAATATGAAAGTAAAAGACATCTGGATCGACACTAGTTCTTCCATATTTTAAATTTATACTATTATTAAATGCAAAAAAATAACATCTTTCCTTTTGATCAGTCACTATGAATTACTTGTTAAGCTTCTAAAATTCAAAGAATAATAAATTTTCTTTTATAATTAAAAACGCTAGAGGAAGGGCTTGAACCTTTGACCTTGTGGGTAACAGCCACACGCTCTAACCAACGATAAAATTTATAATGTTTAATTTAATAAAAAAAATGTTTAAATTCACACATGAATAATCCAATCTAGAAAAATCTCTTTCCAAAAATTAATATGATTTTATAATACAAGCATGGAATGTTGGATTTTATATTATAAAATATAAAATTACTTTAGTATTAGGAGCCGTTTGGTATAGTTCATAAAAAACGTTTCTAGCGTTTTTTCGTGTCAATAGAACGAAAAAACGCTGAAAACTGTTTGGTATGTTTAGGCTCCGTTCCAGTTTTTTCGAAACGGAAGTGTGGTAAGAAACGAATATGGCCCGATTTCACGAAACGCTTAGAGGCTGTTCCGTCGGCCACATTTCGTTCCAAATTAATAGAGGAAGGAACTTTCGTTCCCGATTGTCCGCGATAGAGAGAGGATAGCAGAGAGGAAAGAAGAACGAGCGCCCTGTACAAGAAATCTTCACCAAAGGTCTGTCCTTCGCCTCTCCTCCTTCTTCTCCTTCTTCTCCTTCTTCTTCTTCATTTTTTATTTTCTTCTACTATTCAACCTCTTCTTCTTCTTCATCTATTGTACCCACAGAGAGGGTTTGTGTGAAATTTAGGGGTTTTTTTATCCTTCTTCTTCTTCATTTTTTCTTTTCTACCAGAGACAGCGATCGATTAGCTTAACAAATTGCTGGTTTCGAATAGTTTCGAACTCGCACAGAGAGAGGAGAGAAGAAGAAACAAGAGCTCGCCCTTCTTCTCTGCAGGTAATTTCGATTTCGGCTCTTCTTCTCCTTCTTCTTTTTCATCTCTTTTAACCCCTTTCTTCTTGTATTCTAACCTCTTCTCCTTCTTGTTCATCTATTGTAATCACATAGCAGGTATTGGGACAAATTTTAGGGTTTTTCTACACCCAGGGCCTGATTAAGGAACTATATCAGCTATTCAACTAGTCTCCTTCAAGTAATCTCTCCATTCTCCTCAGCTCCAGTTGTCTGAACCTTTTAACATTTTTCTTATATTATTGTTTCCTTGTTGTGAGTAATTTTTTGTTCTTCTTGATGGGTTTGAAGGGTTTGTAAGTTATCCATTGTAGTTCGCTTGAATCTCCTTGGTATGATAGGTTAATGGGATTTTTCTAGTTCAGTCTCATTTCAAATTCTATATCTATATCTATGCATGCAAGCATGTTGGCCTTATATATGTCTGATGCTTTCCTTCCTGCTCAGTGTTCTATCTGTTTGGAATTTGGATTCGGCAAATGATCTACATTGCATTATTGTGCTGTGTTGGAAGCAATTTTCTCTCCTTTTGGCACCATCTGGTTGGGTGTCGAATGTTGTACAAGTAAAATAAAATATTTTAGATAAGAGGTGAAGCAGAGGATCAAATTCCAAACTTCCATGTAGCAGATCCCATTTAATTGGGAAAAAAGGCTTGGTTTTTGTTGTTGAAGTTGAAACATAGGTAGTTCTTTTCATATAAAAAAAGTCTCAAGGAATTTGGTTGAAATTTTTGGTCACTATATTGGCTAAGTTTGGGTTAATTAAACAATCGTTAGTCTTTTGAGTAATACAGTTACTGTTTGCATTATCGTTGCTATTATTTGGAATGCTTCCTTTTCTCATTTTTGTGTGGCTTACTGGTTGATATAAAATGTTGTAATGTAAGTAAAAAATTTAAAACAACAATGACGTGTGAACTTTCCAAGTGTAACTAATTTATAAACTCAATAGGTATATTAATTAAAGTTTTGACTAGATTCAGAAGATCCTTGTAAAAAATATGGAATCCGAAGTACTTTGTGTAATTGTCAATTTTTCTCAAGATGTCAACATTGCCTTGTATACTATGGGTCCATGTACTTGTCAACCTTTTTCAAAATGTTACTGTTTCCTAGTTTACTATGGGGCTATTCTTCTTAAAATGTTGTACAGTGATCCAATCAGATTGAGCATTATGTTATGTTTGTTACTTGGTTGTGTAGAGTGTGTGGAAAAGTTTGTGAAAAACTCACTTTTTGGACTAATTCTCCCTCTTTCGTATTTTTGGTTGTTTGAGAAAAGCTTAGTCTCAGTAATAATGCTTCTCCTACCCACTTTCTCATTCTTCCTGGGAAAAAAACAGATTTAAGAATCCGACCAAATCACCAAATGCAATCTTTTATGAGATAGTGTATAACCTTTTAAAAAGCTTGGGTCCACTCATTTTCTTCTTCTTTCTTAGCACAGCCTAACATAAGCCTTGGAAAATATGTCATTTTCTTCCACTTAATTTGAAATCAGTTAACTTCCCCACATTCTCCTACAAGGCTACACTTTCACTACATACTTCCCCACGCTGCATAAAATCCAACGCAAACAGAAAATGAATGAAAAAAGTTGGCGCACACTCCTTATAAAGGTTTCACACTCCTCCCCACAAAAATGACTAACTGATTATATTGGTTGGGAAAAGTATTGTTCCCAAGACTATCTCTTTCTCAAACTATTAAACAATGAAAAGTGAGGGAAACTTGTCAAGAAGAAAAAATTTCAATCTCCTATATCTCTCTGGAGAATCTAACATTGCTTTACTGTTTTTCTTAGTGGACTCCTTATGTTTCTTGAACCTCAAGGTTTTCCACCCTTGACTGCCCTATATGTAGTAATTGTTTGTTGCATGTATTGTGTTGTGGTCAAGGTTGTTGATGCTGTTATATGTAGGGTTAGATAGGGATATTTAAGCTTATTTTATGGGTTATTTTATAATTTGAATCTTATTATTATTATGTTCTTAATATAAGATTTAGTTATAGAAAGGAGTGTAGATTCAGTTTTAGAAGCTAATGGGAATTCTTGTTTGATTGGTATTTTATCTTTTATAGATTCTATATATGTATGCAGTCCCATTGATATGGAGAACAGTATTGATGATTGAATAAAATCTAAGCTTGGTTTGCCTTTCACAGCTGTGGTGAGAGATTTATGTGTAATCTGATATTTTTCTTTTCATTTTAGTGCTATTTGATCCTTTGCATAATTTCCTTTTAGGAGATATATGCAAAAGATGAGACTTATTGGTGACCATTTTATCCCTTTCTCGTGTGACTTGTTAAGTTGTTACATTCAGAATAAAAAAATTTAACAAAGTTGCCCTTATTGAATGCATTTGATTGTACAACTGAGTTTTTGCTTTGGGAATGTGGTAAGGAAAATCAGTTGATATGGTTTAGTTTTGTCCAGCAAAGGTTAGTACTCTGGTGCAGCAGATGAAAACACAGCATGACCATAATTTTCTTTTTTGCATTTTTCTTGTTTGGGGTTTTTCATAAATTGTGTATCAAAGACCAGTGACAACTTCTATCTCTTAAAATTTACTTACATTACAATATTTTTTGGTGGTAGTCTATTCAATTTTTCTTAGTGGACTCCTTATGTCAAATGCATTATGTGAAACTTCTAGTGATGAAGAAGATATGGTCACTCACATGGGAATGGAATTACTGTGTGAGGCTGTATATATTCAAGAACCATGTCGGGATAGTGTATTTTCAGGTGCTGTCATGATGCATGAGGTATTGAATGGGCATGCCAATAGATGCTATGAAGAGTTTAGGATGGAACGTCATGTCTTCCTTAACCTATGTGACTATGTTAGACATAGGGGGTGGTTGAAAGATACGACCAACATCCGAGTGGATGAACAGCTTGGAATGTTCCTATGGATTGTTGGGAAGGGTTCAAGTAATAGGGACACCCAAAATCATTTCAACCACTCAGGAGAAACAATTAGTCGAACATTCAATGTTGTCTTGATTGCAATGCAACGCCTGGCTAAGGAGAAAATCAGACCGCCAGACGTCAATATGATACCGATAGAGATTGCACAGAACCTGAAATACTACCCTTTTTTCAAGGTAAATATGTTAATATGATACATGTTTGTAATTAAATATATGAATGTTAATATTCTTATATGTACTGGCCATTTAATTGTCAATATATGTCATAGCATTGTATTGGGGCCATAAACGGTACTCACATCCATGCGGTAGTTCCAAGAGAGGATCAAATTCGATATAGGAATCGGAAGGGGATCACAACTCAAAATGTGATGTGTGCATGTTCATTTGACATGCGATTCACATATGTGTATGCGGGATGGGAAGGTAGTGCAAACGATTATCGAGTACTTGAACAGGCAAGAAGTGATCCTCGTTTGAGTTTTCCTCATCCACCTCCAGGTATTAACTTTATACTAATATATTAGATTTTCATTTGAGTGTATACGTAATAACATATATTATTTTTTGTCTGTAGGAAAGTATTATGTTGTCGACTCTGGGTATGCTAGCCAATCTGGATTTTTGACACCATTTCGGGGTGAGAGATACCATCTACCGGATTATAAAGGGCGTAGAAGATCCCCAAGAACAGCGAAAGAGTTGTTCAATTATAGACATTCTTCACTTCGGAATGTTATTGAACGCACATTTGGGGTATTGAAGAACAAATTTAAAATTTTAAGGCTAATGCATCAGTTCCCAGTGGAAACTCGGGCTTCAATCGTATTGGCATGTTGTGGGCTACACAACTATATTCGAGAAGAGCATATTGCTGATGCAGAATTCGTGGGGATGAGCGATGATTTAAAAGTTACAGAAGATGACTTGAATCCGCTACATGAAGATTTCGTTGATCATTCTACAATACAATCAAGTCAACGAAATCGGGCAAAAGAGATGAATGCCACTAGGCTAAGAATTACAAATGCAATGGCTAGACAGCAAATGATGCCAGAACTAGTTGAAAACTAAAACCGATAACTATTTTGCCAAAACTAAAAACCTAAATTGATGTTTCAACCCACGTAGTACTTGTTTTATGGTACATTTATATATGTGGTACAAGTTGATATATTATTATGAATGTCATATATTTGGATGCTATATTAACTTTTTTGATAAATAAATTTCTGTTACAGATGACTTCTTCTATGCCCCCACTCATGATAGCAACTTGTGAAATTTGTGGGAAGAGTTGTGGTAAATATACAACCAAGTCGGGTAAAAATATTGGAAGAGAATTTTTCAAGTGTGAAGATTCATGTAATTTTTTCATGTGGGTGGACCAACTACATCTATGTAGATGTGGTAAAGGTCAATGCAAAGTACGAACTGCGACGAAAGGTCCAAACAAGGGACAGTATTTTCTATGTTGCCCAAGTTCAACTGGGGTAATTTATTTCTACGATTGACCTATACACTTCGATGTTAAATTTCAACGACCTTAATCACATCTATTATTTGATATAGGTTGATAACCGTGGATGTGGTATGTTTGTATGGTTGAAAGATGAAACACATATCTCTACCATACAACATACATTATGTTCAGAAAACTCAACCTCAACATCAACATCAGCCAGACCACTTTCCGTTTCGAACGAGTACATGAAAGGATATCTGGAAGGGACACTTAAAGGATTAGAGGACCAAACAAATAAGATGAAAGACATCCTCCATGCATTCAAGTCTTTAGACTTGGAAAAAAAGTGAAAATTTGGAGAATTATGTAATAGTTAACTTGCACAAGGCATTGTTAATACTGTATTTTATTCATCTTTTGGAAACCATGTTTTTTTTTCGTTGGTGTGTAATATTTAATTGTCCAAAAAAAATTTATATGCTTATAGTATTTTAATGTTATTTTTGTAATTATTGACTTAAAAGAAAAGAAAAAAAAAACCGTTTCTGAAACAAGTATTACCAAACGGCAGAAATGTCGTTTCTTGGTTCTGAAACTGTTCTAGAAACAGATTCACCAAACAGCCTTAAATCGTTTAAAAACGACGTTTTGACACAGAAACTGAAATTTCCGTTTCTGACACGAAACGGAGTTTCTGGAACAGAAACGATACCAAACGGAGCCTTAAAGTTTCAAATAATGCCAAAACCCGTTTCCCCCCTTTTTGCTTTTTGAAAATTGTTTGTACAGAAGTAAGGACAAGTTGAAAATGAGCTAAAGTAACTTTTCACAAAGTTTAGGCCTACATTGGTTGTGGATGAAAGTGTGAGGGGTATATAAGAAGGATAGTTTCTTAAGGGTGCAAGCCCTTTGGAGAGGAACTCGCCATTGTCATGTGTGTGTGGGGGTTCCTGGGGTGCTTTTGAATCACGCGTATAAAGCTGAGCCAGGCCGAGGTCGGGGTCGGGTTGGGTATGGGTATGGGTATGGGTATGGGTGTGGGTGTCAAGAGATATATCTTTTTACACAAATTTCAAATACCTTAAGTTTGTAAGAAACAGAATTTAGGCAATTCAAATACCTTAAGATTGTAAGAAACAGAATTTAGGCAATAGGTATAAGACTTTGACAAACACTTAATAAATATTATTAAATGAAGAAGGAGAGTATCACTTACAGATCAAAGTAAAGTTGTAGAAATGTAAACAGAAGATCTCCAAAACAGGTAGAGTTGAGTCGTATCAAAATACTCTCCTTAAGGTATTTGATCGCCCCGTATATGTATCCACCCTGGTTGACCACAAGTCCTCACCTCCAAGATAAATCAACTCTTCAAACACTTAAGGTGCAACTTCAATAAGTGTTTGCAATAGGGAAGAATGAAGGTTATACTTAGTATTTATACTGTGTACGAGAAGTAGAAAACAGAGTGTGTTTTGGAAAAAACAGAGGTTGTTTGTCTGCAGAACATCAAGTCAAACGTTGACAGAGAGCACTTTCACCCAATAGAGTGTATTTCAATCTTAAGGTATTTGAATTGAATAGGTATAAGACTATGGCTAGTGATTCAGAGGATACACATAATGCAAATGACGTCACACCAACACTCCCTAACAATGTTGATCCAATACTGCCTACTGATTTCTCTACTCCAACTAATGTTGTACCAAAAATTGGGACTCTTCAACCTATTATGGAAATGATGAAGATTGTGACTGAGTTTGATAAGATTGATCAATTTAATGGTTATAATTTCAAATGGTGGAAATATATGATGCTATTCGCTCTGTCTCAAGTTAGGGTTGTCTATGCTTTGACAGAACCAAAGCCACAACAAACTGAGGATCCAGTTCTTGAAGCAAAAAGGCTTCCATGGGTAGAGGCTGATTTTCAATGTAAGAACTACATTTTGAATGGTTTTTCAATTGAATTATACAGTCTGTATAATTCTTTTGAGTATGCTCATTTAATGTGGAATGCACTTACAAAACAGTATACCCTTGATGATGCAGAGAGTAGCAAGTATGTGGTGGCTAATTTTCTCAATTTTGTTGTGGTTGAGAAAGAAGACATATCACCCCAAATTGATAAGTTTCAGGTCTTGGTTGGTAAGTTGGCATGCATTTGTTACCAATTCCTTAATTGAAAAACTATCCTCCTCTTGGAATGATTTCAAATTAACAATGAAACATAAGAGGAATGAGTGGACATTCGAACAAATGGTGGTTCGAATCAAAATTAAGGGAATGAACAAAGCAAAGGATAAGGTTGAGGCAAGTAGCACTAAAAAATTAAATTCTAACATTGTTGAGACTGGGAATCAAAACCAATCCAAGAAAGGTCTTCAAGTTAAGAAAGACAAGTCCTTCAAGAAGAAGAAGGGAAAATGTTTCATTTGAGGGAAGAAAGGTCATTTTAAGAAAGAATGTCAAAACAAGAAGAAGACGTCGGATAAAACAAAGATTAATTTACTTGAAAGTGACATCTTCACTATTATGATTACTAAAGTGAATATGGTTGAGAACCCTAAAGAATATATAATAGATACATGTGCCACTATACACATTAGTGGAGACCAAAATGTATTTATTAAGTATCTACCTATCACATCTGGTGATAAGTTCTTTATGGGAAATACCCAAACTTCAAGTGTCATAGGCAAAGGGCAAGTTGCATTGAAGCTATCTTCGGGAAAGACTTTGGTTTTGGATAATGTGCTTCATGTTCGGGATATCTGTCGAAACTTGGTATCGGGACCACTTTTGAACAAGGCTAGACTGAAATTATCTTTTAAGTCTGATAAAGTTATTGTATTAAAGAATGATATATTTGTTGGAAAGCACTACTTGAGTGATGGCTTATTTGTATTAAGTGTTTCTGAAATAATGAATGAAAAATCTAGTGCTTCTATCTACTTTGTGGATTCTTTTGAATTATGACATGATAGATTAGGTCATAGTAGTGCTCCTTACATTTCTAAAATCTTTGAATTGGGTTTAATTAAAAGAAACATTAAACCATCATTGAATAAATGTCCAACTTGTGTAGACACAAAGTTTACCCAAAAACCTCATAAATGTGTAACAAGACAAAGTGGTCTTCTTGATCTTATACATAGTGATTTATGTGACTTTAAGTCTTGTGAATCAAGAGATGGTAAGAAATTTATTGTGGCATTTATTAATGATTATTCAAGGTACACTATGATTTATTTACTTAATTCTAAGAATGAAGCAGAAAATGCTTTCATATCTTACAAAACTGAAGTTAAAAATCAACTAGAAAAGAAAATTAAAAGACTTAGAACTGATAGAGGTTCAGAATACTTTAGCATAAATGACTTTTGTGAAAAGCATGGCATCATACATGAAATTACACCTCCCTATCAACCTGAATCAAATGATTTAGCCGAAAGAAAGAACTGAACATTAAAAGAAATGATGAATTCCATGCTAATTAGTTCGAAATTACCACTTGACTTGTGGGGGGAAGCAATTCTATCTGTTTGTTATATTTTAAATAGGATACCCCACAAAAAGACCGATATATTACCATTTGAGTTATGGTTTGGTAAATAACCTGGTTTAAATCATTTAAAAGTATGGGGTTGCCTAGCTAAAGTGGCAATAATAGAATCAAAGAAAAGAAAGATAGGTCCTAAGACTTTTGATTGTGTATTCATTGGATATGCAAAACATAGTTCTACATATTGTTATATGGTTCTTAAAATCATAAATAAATATGTGAAGAGAACAATATAGTGGAATCCAGGAATGTTGAATTTTTTGAAAATATATTTCCTTTTAAAACAAACTTATTAGAAAATAAGGAACATAGTGATGATTTAAACTTAGGAGAAAATGTGTCAAAAGAATCTGATCCTACACCTAGTGAAAATGGAGCAAGTCAATAAAAGAGGAGTAAGAGACAAAAGAAGTCTACTAATTCAGATGATGATTGGCTTGTCTATCTTGTAGATAATGACCCTCTTATATATAAAGAGGCTATAACATCTCAAGATGCAGTATTTTAGAAAGAAGCTATAAAAAATGAGATAGATTTCATTTTGTCAAATCATACTTGGGAGTTAGTTGACTTGCCCTTAGGGTCTAAAGTGTTAGACACTAAGTGAATATTTCAAAAGAAATTAAAACCGGATGGATCACTTGATAAGTTTAAGGCTAGATTTGTAGTTAAGGGTTTTAGACAAAAGAAAAACATTGATTATTTTGACACTTTTGCTCCAGTAGCTAGAATCACTACTATAAGAGTTATGATTGTTGTGGCTTCCACCTATAATTTAGTGATCTACCAAATAGATGTGAAAACAGCTTTCTTAAATGGAGACTTAGAAGAAGAAATATAAATTAAGCAACCAGAAGGTTATATTGTTCTTGGAAAAGAAAATAAAGTGTGTAAGCTTGTTAAGTCTTTGTATGGCTTAAAACAAGCGCCAAAGCAATGGCATGCAAAACTTAATATAGTGCTACTATCAAGTGGATTTATTGTGAATGATGCCAAAAGATGTTTATACAGTAAATTCCATCTTGGTAAAGATGTTTTCATCTTACTTTATGTAGATGATATGTTTATAATGGGTACATTTTTTGACATAGTTAATCAAACTAAAAAACTGCTTATGTCCAACTTTGATACAAAACATATGGATGAAGCTGATGTGATTCTTAGAATCAAGATCATCAGAAAAGGAAGAGAGATAATTTTATTTCATGCACATTATGTTGAGAACATGCTTAAAAAGTATAGTTATTTTGACTCATCTATAATTAAGACACCTTTAGAGATGGGATTCCATTTACTGAAGTATTTGGGGTGAACCTGTAAATCAAAAGAAATAGTCATAAATCATATGCTCTGTTTTATATTTGATGAATTGTGTTAGGCTTGATATTGCATTAGCAGTTGAAAAATTGAGTCAATAAACTCCTAATCCAAGCAAAAAGCATTGGCATACCCTTGACAGCTAATGAAATATTTAAAGGGTATAATAAATTATGGACTTCACTACAGTGGGAATCCTACTATTTTAGAAGGTTATTGTGATGGTAATTAGATACCAGACACAAATGAATCCTTAGAAACTAATGGATATGTATTCACACTAGGAGGTAGAATGGTTTTATGGAAATCGGTAAAACAGTCTTGTGATACAGGATCCACCATGGAAGTAGAATTTATCACTTTAAAAAATATCAGAACTGAAGCTGAATGGGTCAGAAGTTTAATGGTAGATATTCCATTGTGGCCTAAACCAGTGCCTGCGATATCACTTCATTGTGATAGCCAAGCAGCAATAGCTAAAACAAAGAGCAGTGTTTACAATAGAAAAATGAGACATATTCATCTTAGGCATAACCTTGTATGGTAATATATAAATGAATGAATTAAAACTATAGATTTAGTGAAATCAGAAAACAGCTTAGCCGATATGTTCACAAAGCCAATGCCTACAAAGGTTATTCATATTCATCTAAAGGAATGAGCTTAAAGCCTATATCATAGGTCATGTGATGGATACTCAACCTATGTGAAGAGGTAAAATCCTAAATTATGTTCAAAGGGTACAAACGAAGTCACTTGATGACTTATCTAGTACTACTAATTAAAGTATTCATTCTGGTTAGATGGAAAAGTAGTACCACCACAAAGAAAAGAGGATGAGTTATAAACTCTTAATCAAACGAAATCTTATAAATAGTGGGGGTGTGTTAACTGTGGTGCACACTACGCGCTAACCTAAGTGGGTGTAGGAGGTATGGCCGCCTATCGATGAGAATTTTAAAGACGAATTTTCTAAACATCCATGAGACCAAGATAGAGGACAAGGCCTGAAACAAATGTCCAATTTTATCATGAAAATGGAATTACAAAACGTCGACTGGTAGGATATGGATGGTGAGTTAGCCAGCTACGACAAAGAGGAAAGGTTCAAGAAGTCTGACTTCACCTGTACTCTGTAGCATAGTTCATCAGACCTAGTGTAGGTTCAAGTCCTGAAGTCACCTACAACAATATGTCCTACTATGTTTAATATACTCAGTGTTATGACTGTTTATCGACATTTTTTTGAAACTTGTGGGAGAATTATTGGATTTTATATTATAAAATATAAATTTACTTAGTATTAAAGTTTCAAATAATGCCAAAATCCTTTTCCCCCCTTTTTGCTTTTTGAAAATTATTTGTACACAAGTAAGGACAAGTTGAAAATGAGCTAAAGTAACTTTTCACAAAGTTTAGTCCCACATTGGTTGTGGATGAAAGGTGTGAGGGGTATATAAGAAGGATAGTTTCTTAAGGGTGCAATCCCTTTGGAGAGGAACTCTCCCTTGTCATGTGTGTGTGGGGGTGTTAGAGATATGCCAACACTCTTATAGTTGGTTTTGATGATAACAAACATATGAAGGAAACAAAGAAATGAAGATTGAAATCATCAAATTAAGTGCATCAACAAGTTTGGATCAATGCTTGAAAAAGGTATTAGAAGAATTCAAGCTTCAAGATGTCAAGCTCAAAGACATGGAATTGCAATCAAGAAGAATGGAAGAAGAAGTGCTAAGAGAAGAAGTCAAGAAAAAGAATTTAAGGTTCAAGTGGAGAAAAAGACCTCTATGATAGAATGGTTGTTTATATATAATCTATAAACTTACACATATTCGTGCATGCACCTCATGCATTGTATAACATCATACTATAATGACCTTAGGACATACCTTGACCAAGTATGAAAGTCCCTAAGTGGCTAGAAACATATTAGGAAAAATATGTTCTAGTGAAATTCTGTAAAAACCACAATGACCTGACCCAAGGGCATTTTGGGTAACCTTAAAGTTGGTATCAAGATATAAACCCCCATGAAAATTGTAGAAAATCAAGTCACGATTCAAACATAACTCATTTCAGGTCAATCAGAGGTCGGACCAAAAAATTATGATCAAAACACTGACGACTAGTTAGTATAAACAGAGACCAACCAGCAACTGTCAGATCAAAGTGGCAACTGCCACTTGATCTCTGTGATCTATTTTCCATCAGAGAATGGAAACAGAGACCATCCAACAACTATCAGATGGAATCGGCAACTGTCGGATGTAATCGATAATTGAACTGATTTACCGGATCAATACCAATTCACCTCCAAAGACTACCAATGGCTATATAACGGTTATATTTTGTGTTTAACGGCTACTTTTGTTCAAATGGACTGGAAGTGGCAACTGCCGGTTGAGAAAATTTCTATCCATTAGACAAAATTTCAACTCCTCTTCTTATCCCACTCACTATATAAATAATCCACATTAATAAATAATAAAACAATATTAATTACTATACATCCAAGTGCATTTATTGGGGATTAGAGTGAAGAAAATGAAATTATATGGTTGAGTTTTACTCTTGCTATTTGAGCATATCTTCAAATAAGAACTTAACTCTCTTTACACAAGTCTTCTCCATTATTTAGCATTCTATAAGCATTGAGAACACGACAAGGTGCATTCCTATATGTCATTGCATTTCATACACACACCGTACGATGTAACTCAAAATTTTATTCCACTTCTCTCTTTTACACTTGTCTAGACTGTACTTAGGTTAAATGTAGGATTATCTTGTCCTAATAAGATTGTAAAGGTGCGTCTCTACCTGTAAAGGAGATTATAAGGTGCCTCTCTACCTTAAAGGAGATTGTAAGGTGTCTCTCTACCTTGAAGGAGATTGTAAAGTATCTCTCTACCTGTAAAGAGGATTGTACGGATACTTTTATCCTTAAAATATTGTAAAGGTTTTCCTCCCTACCTACTATACTGAAAGGAAAGAGCTAGTGGAATACCTTACAAGTTGTAAGGAGTGAACTAGACTTGAATTGAGTCGAACCACTATAAACCTTGGTGTTGCGTGATTATATCTATTTTATTATTCCGTAGTTTTTAATTTACAATCACATTTGGGAACCATTAATCAAAAAGGTTTAAATTCACTAGCATAATCTATTCACCCCCCCTCTAGGTTATTTTTCAATTGGTATCAGAGCTGGAGCTCAATATATACGACTATATTGTCTTAAGCGAGTCAAAGACCATGGCCACATCTCAAGGACCACCTGAAGGCATGAATGCCTTCAAGACCCCTTTACTTTAATGGAGAAAACTTCTCCTTTTGGAAATGTAGATTTAAGAACTTTGTTTGTGGATATAATATTCTTGTTTGGAGAGTTATAGAAAAATGATCATATGTCATCACCAAAATAGTAAATGGAAAGACGGTGCCAAAGGACGAATCAGAATGGACCACTGAAGACTTAACTCTTCTTCAATACAACTTCAGGACTATTACCTATCTTCAATGTGCCTTAAATGAAAAGGAGTTCAACACAGTAAGTATTTGTGAAAATACCAAAGAAATTTGGGACACACTTATAGTAACACTTGAAGGTAATACAGAGGTAAGAGAAAGAAAGGAAGACATGCTTATACAAGAGTATGAATTATTTAAAATGCATGAATATGAAAATATTTCTGATATGTTTACTAGATTTACTAATATTATAATTATCTTGAAAGGACTTGGTAAGACTTACACAACTCTGAGATGGTCAGGAAAATTCTTAGGTCACTACCTACCAAGTGGAAACCAAAGACGACTGCTATCAACAAAGCCCGAGACTTGAACGAGATAAGCCTACATGAATTAATGGGCTCACTTCTTACCCATGAAAATGATCTCTATGAATATTCCAAGAAAGCATATCCCAAATTCATTGCTTTCAAAGCATCCAAAGAATTTGATGAAGAAAGTGATGAAGAAAGTGAAGAAAATGATGAGAAAGTCTCATTGGATGAGGATGAAGGTAACTCCGATAAAGAAATCACAAACCTTGCCTTAACGGCTCATGAAGACGAAGAACAAGGTGAGTTCTCAATCTCATTTTTTATATACTTCAAGTAAAGAAACTAATGGTGATGATGATCTTCAACAAGCATTTAAAGCTTTATATGAAGAAAGTTTAAAACTAGAGACTGAAAAGTCTAAGTTAGAAAAAAAATGTTATTTCCTTCAACAAGAGGATAGAAGTCTTAACCTGTAAAATGCATAAACTTAAGGAAGATAACTCAAAGTTAACTACCACATTTCATACATTTACTAAGGGTCAAAAGACCTTGGATGTGTTATTAGAATCCCAATACAAAAGCCCTCAAGACAAAGAAGGACTTGGCTATGATGGTGGAACCTCACCTCAAGGGAAAGAAAAAGAAAATTCAGTTTCACCAAAGAGGAGAAATCCTCATTATGACAAAAGGCAAATTCCAAAAAGGAATAATTTCCATCATGCATACTACCACACCCTACAAGAGGCAGGATAGACCTCAAAGCAATTTCAGAGCTCAAAGAGAATTTAGACCACACACTCCCCATCGGCTACAAACACAAAGGCCACACACTCCCTATGGATACAATGCTCTACAAAGGTCTTATTCATTTCATAGACCATATAACACTCAAACAAATGTTAGACATTGGCTATATGATTCACATAGGCCGTACACATCATTTAGACCTCACACACCTAGAAGGGTTTGAAAACCCAAGGGATATTTTGATTGCAACATGAATGTACCCATGAGATTTTGGGGACCACTATATGCTTTATTCTATTGGCATAAAGAACCAAAGTAAAATATGGATGATGTATGGATGGTTGATTTGGCATCCATCTTAGAATTTTAATGTTCTATCTTGCTTGAATGTATGTTAGCTTTATTAACATTTATTGTATATTTTCAGGGGGAGCTTCACCTTGATACTTATTATTTAAATGCATTTTTATATGATGCATATGCTTAGGGGGAGATATTTTTCCCACATTCTTTGTCAATAAGGGAGAAAGACAATATAGAGATTTTTAACCCCACTTTTTGTTGTTGACAAAGGGGGAGAAATTTTGAAATGATTCTCCAATTTATTGATAATTGATTATTTATTTTATTTGAGAACCATCTATTTGTCATCATCAAAAAGGGGGAGATTGTTAGAGATATGCCCACACTCCTACAATTGATTTTGATGATAACAAACATATGAAGGTATTTCATAATTTGCCTTCAAGTATTGTTTTGTAGAGACTTCATATCAAGTATCGAATTTGATGAATGAAACAAAGAAATGAATATTGAAATCATCAAATGAAGTGCATCAACAAGTTTGGATCAATGCTTCAAAAAGGTATTAGAAGAATTCAAGCTTCAAAATATCAAGCTCAAAGACATGAAATTGCAATCAAGAAGAATGGAGAAGAAGTGCTAAGAGTAGAAGTCAAGAAAAAGACTTTAAGGTTCAAGTGGAGAAGAAGACCTCTATGATAGAATGGTTGTTTATATATAATTCATAAACTTACATATATTCATGCACGCACCTTATGCATTGGATAACATCATACTAGAATGACCTTAGGAGAGACCTTGATCAAGTATGAAAGTCCCTAAGTGGTTAGAAATATATTAGGAAAAATATATTCTAGTGAAATTCTGTGAAAACCACAATGACCTGACTCAAGGGAATTTTGGGTAACTTTAAAGTTGGTATTAAGATATGAACCCTCATGGAAGTTGTAGGAAATCGAGTCATAATTCCAACGTAACTTATTTCAGGTGAATCCGAGGTCAAACCAAAATGTTATGATCAAAACACTGACGACTGATCAGTATAAACAGAGACCAACCGGCAACTGCCACTTGATATTTGTGATCTATTTTCCATCAAAGAATGGTAACAGAGACCATCTGGAAACTATCGAATGGAACCGACAACTGTCAAATTTAACCAGTAATTGAACCAGTTTGTCGGATCAATACCGATTCACCTCCAAAAACCCCTAATGGGTATATAACAGCTATATTTTATGTCTAACGGCTACTTTTGTTCAAATAGACTTGGAAACAGCAACTGTCAGTGGAGAAAATTTCTGTCCATTAGATAGAATTTCAACTCCTCTTCTTATCCCACTCACTCTATAAATAGTCCACATTAATGAACAATAAAACAATATTAACTACTACACATCCAAGTGCATTTATTGGGGATTAGAGTAAAGAAAATGAAGTTATATGGTTGAGTCTTAGTCTTGCTATTTGAGCATATCTTCAAATAAGAACTCAACTCTCTCTAAACAAGTCTTCTCCATTATTTAGCATTCTACAAGCATTGAGAAGACAATAAGGTGCATTCTTATATGTCATTGCATTTCATATACGCACCGCACTAGGTAACTTAAAACTTTATTCCACTTCTCTCTTTTACACTTGTCTAGACTGTACTTAGGCTAAGTGTAGGATTTTCTTGTCCTAATAAGATTATAAAGGTGCTTTTCTACCTGTTAAGGAGATTGTAAGGTACCTCTCTACCTTAAAGGAGATTGTAAGGTGTCTCTCTACCTGCAAAGGTGATTGTACGGATACTCTTATCTTTAAAAGATTGTAATAGACTCGGATTGAGTCGAACCACTATAAACCTTGGTGTTGTGTGATTGTGTCTATTTTATTATTCCGCAGTTTTTAATTTACAATCACATTTGGGAACCATTAATCGAAAAGTTTTAAATTCACTAGCATAACTTATTCACCCCCCCCCCTCTTGGTTATCTTTCAGGGGGTTCCTGGTGTGCTTTTGAATTGTGTGTGCCGAGCTGAGCCTGGCCGTGGCCAAGGTTGGGGTCGGGTACGGGTGTGGGTGTGGGTGTGGGTGTGGGTGTGGGTGTGGGTGTCAAGAGATATATCTTTTTACACAAAATTTGAATTTCAAATTCAGAATATATGCAAGCACCCACATGAAAGAACCCATTTACCCATACGTACTTGTACATTAGTTTCATACACCCATTGGTATTAGACATGCACCTGTATACATATAGACATGTACCTGTACGTATACAGACACCTTTTCCTATACAATAAAAGAAGTCCAAACGAGATTGCGCTCTCTGTTAACCTTTTGGAATACACTCTGTTGGGTGAAAGTGCTCTCTGTCAACGATTTACTTAGTGTTCTGCAGACAAACAGCCTCTGTTTTTCCCAAAACACACTGTTTTCTACTTCTCGTACACAATATAAATACTAAGTATAACCTTCATTCTTCCCTATTGCAAACACTAATTGAAGTTGCACCTTAAGTGTTTGGAGAGTTGATTTATCTTGGAGGTGAGGACGTGTAGTCAACCCGGGTACATACATATACGGGTGTTCAAATACCTTAAGGAGAGTATTTTGATACGACTCAACTCTACCTGTTTTGGAGATCTTCTGTTTACATTTCTGCAACTTTACTTTGATCTATAAGTGATACTCTCCTTCTTCATTTAATAATATTTATTAAGTGTTTGTCAAAGTCTTATACCTATTGCCTAAATTCTGTTTCTTACATAGAATCATAGAGGAGCACCCAATACCCTTATCCTTTTCTATAAAAAAATAAATAAATAATAAATCAATTCTTTCAACCTCTCCCAATGGTTTTTGGCCTTATGCATTGAGATTTGAGAGTCTCAGAACAAAATTATTGATTGTGAACTCTTAATAACCCCCTAATATTATTTGGAGATTTTTAGGATAATGTTCTCTATCTAAGAGTGTAGTGTATTCTCTCTCTCTCTCTCTCTCTCTCTCTCTCTATGAAATGACATCTACTCCCGGTTGTGTAAGAAGAGAGATAGACGCAACACAAGAAATGTTAGCGTACATTACACTCTTGGACAGAGAACTCAATTCCTATTGTTTGTTTGGTTTTTTTTTATTGCAACTTGCAAGTATTCAAATCTTACTTATGGGTTAGAGAGTAGTAAAGTTGAACTAAGGCCCTGTTTTGCTAGGGGTGAAGCTAAGTAAAGGTAGATTAAAAAAACAGTAAAAATGAAAATTCCTGATAATTGTTAATAACAACTGTATAACTATCTCATTTTTTTTTTTTTTTTTTTTTTTTTTTTTTTTTTGGTAATTCACCTCTCAATCAAAATCTCACCTAAGGTATTTTACTTTTTACTTTTACTTGCAAATATCCTATCTTTCCTATATTGTTAGCCCAACATCTACTTTCGCATCATTTTACATTAGCTCCAATGCCAACAAAGCACCTCAATTAAAAGTGTATATTATAATTTCTTTTGGCTTCATTTTACTTCATCTTACCATTAAACATTTTATTTTACTCCATTTCATTTTCTCTCACTTCTCTTCTTACCAAAGAAGGATTAATCCCTTAATGGTGTGAAAGGAAGCACAGGGAACAGTACTAGGGTTAACTTAACGAGAGATGACCCATCTCATCCCCATAAAACTACAAACCAACTGTCATTTGTATACTGTGGGATTGTTGGGTGTTAATGTATTAGGTGATGGTTTTAAGTTCATCATCTTTCTCTCATTCTTTTTGGACTAAGCATCTGTCTATTCACAAATAGTATATAAGTGATTAAGCAAAATGGGTTTTATAAGACGAAAGGAAGAACCTTTTTTCCTTAAATCCCAGAAAGGTAGTAGGATATATTAACTTCTCCTTTTCTTTCTTTCTTTCTTTCTTTTTTTTTTATTTTTTATTTTTCTTTTTTTTTCAATATTTGCCTTTAACTTCAAAGAACAGTTTAATATTGAAATAAAGTGTTACATAATATGACTGAGTACCCAGTACCCAAACCAAATTGAAGTCATGTTAAAGATTATCCAAACCTAATCAACGAGATAAGTGATTAGCAGTTAAGGGTGGGTTGGAGAGAAAGGGAAAAGGATGGATTGTGTCATTTCCTAATTTAAGTACGCAATACAAAGTCAAGTTGAAGATTAGCCAAAGTTAATTAACATGAAAAAGATACTAATGCTCCAAACTAGATTGGTTGGAAAATGCCCAATCCAGGTTGGATTAGTACTGTAGAGTTTGTGAGTAATTTGAGCTCCATAACTTGTTTATATTGGTTGCATGGTTGTTGTAACCCAATGAACTTGATGTTAATAAGCCCAAGAGATTCTCTATATGGATCTCCAAGAGATTCTCGAACAAAGACAGAGACACTGAAAACATAGAAAATTTTTACACGGAGGAATATTTAATTTCAAGTGAAATATCATTTACTTGAAATATTTTACAACAAAACAAACATGGCCTATAGAAGAATCCCTGTCATTATCCATATACTTAACCCAAATAGAGTGGGTTTTGTTTCACACACAAAAACATAGACTTCCTCTCCTAAAGATAAAAAAACTCCTGATGAAAAGGTTGAAGCCTTAGGAGATATCGGTTACATAAAACCACTTAAAGAAGAGGAACAAAAGAACATTAGTGTTTGATGGGTCAACCCAATAAGAATCAAAGCGCATAGATTAGTTTTGATGAAATGAGAAGAACACCCAAACATTCATAAAATAATAAAAAGAAGGATATATAGTTAGTAGCTAGTTTGGTTTATACGTTGGCATGACAATCGTCGGTGAGGACTCTATTTGACTTTGTTCATCATTTAAGAAACCCAAAAGAAATAGGAATCCAACCTCTTAGTTGTTGCATTCAACCTCTCCCCTTTCCAAGCTCATCTAAAAGAGTAAGCCCCACACCAGTCTTGCCTACTCTTTCTGGTCTTCCAACCACTATCATTCTGAATCTGTTGCATTCAAACACATCTCTCTCTCTCTCTCTCTCTCTCTCTCTCTCTCTCTCACAGCAAAGCATGTCCATATGGTATGATAATTTAATTGTGGAGAAGGGTAGTTATGTCGTAATTAATGACATTTACAGTGTTATAGATTATATATAATTAACCATCTCTATTTCTCTGTCTCGAAGCTTATCGTTTCTTCAACCCCATTAAAAGCCTCTGCAAATACCTAGTCTAACTATTCAAGTAGTTGCTTAGTGTTCAAGAACTTGAATGTCTTCACGGCCCACGAGACGAAGAAATCCAATTCAACAGTTCAATCCATTGGTGGTGGCAGGGTATTAACATGGTGGAGGCAATAGGCTTACAATTAGAAGAAGCCGCCATCTTCATTAAATCACTTCTCTTGATCTCTCTAGCCTATCTAATTGTGGCGGTATCAGCCTTTTTCACAAGAGACACACGTTGACATCGAGATTCTTTCATCTGTTGCAGCAGATATGGCAACAGGGACTTCCGTTTTATCTCTTCCTGTTCTGTTGTTCATGTTGATGATGAGTTTCCAGTCTCTGTTGGTTTCTTGCATGGAAGGGAGCCAACGAGCTGACTCTCCGACTCTGACAGTGCTTTTGAAAGTGAAGGAATCGTTCGTCAAAGACCCATTAAATGTGTTGGAAGGATGGTCTGCAGACAACCCAGATTTCTGTAGTTGGAGAGGAGTTTCCTGTAGGGTCAACTCGGTCGATGGCTCCTCTCAAGTATTGGGTCTTAACCTGTCCGACTCGTTACTTGCGGGCTCACTTTCTCCCTCACTCGGTAGCTTACCTTACCTGCTCCACCTCGACCTCTCCTCCAACCTACTCTCAGGACCCATCCCACCTCACCTCGCTAACCTCACATCACTTGTCTCTTTGCTCCTCTTCTCCAACCAACTCACCGGTTCAATTCCAACAGAACTCGGCTCACTCACTAGTCTCCAAGTCCTTAGGATCGGTGACAACGGTCTCACAGGACCAATTCCTAGTTCTTTCGGTGAACTCCCCAAGTTGGTCACTCTTGGTTTAGCCTCTTGTAGCCTCACTGGTCGGATTCCTCCAGATCTAGGGCGACTCGGACGAGTTCAGAACCTAATTTTGCAACAGAACCAACTCGAAGGCCCGATTCCATCGGAGCTTGGGAACTGCTCTAGCGTCATTGTCATCACCGCTGCTCTCAACAATCTCACGGGACCAATACCTGGCGAATTGGGTCGGCTCAACAACCTTCAAATTCTCAACCTCGCCAACAATACTCTCTCCGGCAAACTTCCTGATGAGCTGGGTGAGTTGAGTCAACTCGTTTATCTCAATTTTTTGGGGAACCGCCTTGATGGTCCAATTCCCAAGTCTCTCTCCAAGTTGGGTAGTCTTCAAACTCTCGATTTGTCCGTGAACAAGCTCACCGGAGGAATCCCTGAAGAATTTGGCGAATTGGGTGAGCTCATTTACTTGGTGCTTTCAATGAACGAGCTTTCTGGTGTTCTGTCTGGAAAAATCTGTTCAAACACAACCAGTTTAGAATATTTGGTTTTGTCTGATAATGGGTTTGTCAGGAAGATTACATCTGGGTTCAGGGATTGCAAGTCGTTGAAAAGATTAGATCTTTCTGATAACAAACTTGAGGGATCGATACCCAGGGAACTGTTTGAGCTACTGAATCTGACTGATCTTTTATTGAACAACAACAGCTTGGTGGGCTCAATTCCTCCATTCATTGGGAACCTCAGTAATCTTCAAACACTCTCTCTGTTCCATAATAATTTAAATGGTGGTCTGCCTCCTGAGATTGGGAAGCTCGGGAAGCTTGAAATCCTCTACCTCTATGAGAATCAGCTATCGGGGGAGATCCCTTTGGAGATAGGTAATTGTTCCAGCCTGCAGATGATTGATTTTTATGGAAATCAGTTCACAGGGAGTATTCCAATCACCATTGGAAAGCTGAAGGAATTGAATTTTCTTGATTTCAGACAGAATGGTCTCACTGGTGCAATTCCTGCCACCTTGGGTAACTGTCAACAACTAACTGTCATAGATTTGGCAGATAATAGTCTCACTGGTGGTATCCCGGCAACCTTCGGATTGCTTGAATCCTTGCAGCTGTTCATGCTTTACAACAATTCTCTTGAAGGTAGTCTTCCAGAAGAACTAGTGAATATTGCCAACCTGACAAGGGTGAACCTTTCTAATAATAGATTGAATGGTAGCATTACTGCATTGTGTAGCTCACGTTCTCTTCTTTCTTTTGATCTCACTAACAATTCTTTTAACCATGAAATTCCTCCCCAGTTGGGCCATTCGCCTGCTCTTCAAAGGCTTCGGTTGGGCAGCAACCAATTTACCGGAAAAATTCCTTCAACCTTGGGAGAGATCAGGGAGCTCTCACTCCTAGACCTTTCTTATAATTTACTCAGTGGAGTGATACCTGTGGAACTCTCCCTATGCAAGAAACTCACCCATATTGATCTGAACAATAACCTTCTTAATGGAATAATCCCAACTTGGCTGGGAAGCTTGCCTCAGTTGGGTGAGCTAAAGCTCTCCTCGAATTCATTTGCTGGCCCTCTCCCTCGAGAACTATTCAAATGCTCCAATCTCCTAGTACTTTCTCTTGACAAAAATTCACTATACGGGACCATTCCTCCTGAAATTGGAGATCTTTCATCCCTCAATGCCCTCGACCTCAGCCACAACCGATTCTCCGGGCTTATCCCTCCAGCTATTGGCAATTTGAGCAAACTATATGAGCTCTGGCTCTCATGGAACAGCTTCAGTGGCGGAATACCAATTGAACTTTCAGAACTCCAAAATCTGCAGAGTGTGTTGGATCTCAGCCACAACAATCTTACTGGTGACATCCCACCATCTATTGGGACATTGTCTAAACTTGAAGTGCTTGATTTATCTCACAATGAGCTTGTTGGGGAAGTCCCTCTCCAAATTGGAGAAATGAGCAGCTTAGTCAAGCTTGACCTTTCCTACAACAGTCTCAGTGGGCAATTGGACAAGGAATTCTTACATTGGCCAGCCGAAACCTTTGTTGGAAACCTTGGCTTGTGTGGAAGCCCACTTCAGCCCTGTGAGAACTCCTCCAGTGGGCATCACTCTGGCCCCAGAACAGAATCAGTGGTAGCAATCACAGCGGCCTCAACTGCAGTTGCTGTTGTTCTCTTAATACTGACGCTTGTGCGTCTGTTGAAAAACCATCACCGATCTCTCAGGAGCGCATACGAAGTGAACTGTGCAGACTCTTTGACTTCCTCACGACCACGGCGTCGATTACTCTTCCATGGTGGCTCCACAAGGCGAGAATTCAAATGGGAAGACATCATGCAAGCCACTAACAATCTCAGCGATGAGTACATGGTTGGATCAGGTGGGTCAGGAAAGATATATAAGGCAGATTTACCCAATGGAGAGGTAGTAGCAATCAAGAAGATGTTGAGAAAAGATGATCTACTGCTGGATAAGAGCTTTGCCAGGGAGATTCGGACCCTTGGCAGGATAAGGCACAGGCGTATAGTGAAGTTGATGGGATACTGCAGTAACAAAGGAACAGAAATAAATCTGTTGATATACGAGTACATGGAGAATGGAAGTGTGTGGGATTGTTTGCACAAGCCATTTCTCAGTGGGGAGGAGAAGAAGAAGAATACCTTTGATTGGGAAGTGCGATTGAAGATAGCAGAAGGATTAGCACAGGGTATAGAATATCTCCACCATGATTGCAACCCAAAGATCATTCACAGAGACATTAAGTCGAGCAATGTGCTACTTGATTCCAATATGGAAGCACATTTGGGTGATTTTGGGCTGGCAAAGACACTTACAGAAAACCATGATTCTTCGAATACCGAATCGAATTCCTGGTTCGCTGGCTCTTACGGTTACATAGCTCCAGGTACTACTAAATCTTAACTGCTATTTGTATATATTCTTTTTTTCTTTTTTTTTTCAAAACTATTCAATCCATGAAAAAAAACTGTTTCCAGTCTAAATATTTATCTAGATTGATTGAATGGTTATAGCTTCCACATCAACATCTTATTTTGGATTACTAATGCTGATTCTCTTACCTTGGTGTCTCACAGAGTATGCATACTCGTTCAAGCCGACGGAGAAGAGTGATGTGTATAGCATGGGTATTGTGTTAATGGAACTTGTGAGTGGACGGATGCCAACTGATAGGATCTTCGGAGTAGATATGGACATGGTGAGGTGGGTTGAATCATTTATTGACATGCCGGGACCTGGCCGAGAGGAACTAATTGATCCTTCATTGAAACCGCTCTTACCCAACGAAGAATGTGCAGTGTTCCAAGTGCTCGATGTTGCACTGCAGTGCACAAGAACCATCCCAGCAGAGAGACCAACATCTCGGCAAGTGTGTGACATCTTCCGTCACATATCTAACACTAGGAAGTTTCAATGTGAGAAGAAGATTTCAACACCATAAGGCATAAACATTATAGATGAAACTGAATAATGCTTGATTGCTTTCTATACATCACAGAATTCAACTCCGGCAGAGCTTTCCGTTTTCACTGTTTCAGTTTTTGTCCCTGCAATTCTATTATTTCCTCGCCGTTGCACTTCAATACTTACACAGCTTGCTTATATTGTAATGTAACCATGCTCTTTCTTCTATGATTTATACATTAAATATGAACAGTGATATAAGGAGTAAAGGGAAAGAATGCCCGGTGCCAACCCTCCACCAACTCTGGAAAATTTTCCCCAGCCAATCTCAACTCAAGTTATTCATTAATCTTCTTTGAGAGCTCAGCATCAAATTCATCCGGTCATCCCAGGGAAGGAGAAGAAGAGACTGGCCTCAACTTTTGAGCATTGGACCGCAGCGTACTTCATAAAGGGGAGGTGTCATAATATCAAGAACAAGAAGATTCTTCGTGTCAACACTAACATTGCTTCTTAGTTGTGTCTCTAGGCGAACAAAGAGTTTTTTTCTGGAATTTATAGTGCAGAAAGAGTGTGGATTAACTGCTCGGACCATCTCCATTTCATGTTAACAGTACAGATATGGTTAGACAAGGGAAAAGGAATTTTCAGAGCTGTGATTTCCAGGCTAATCTCCTCAAATAATTCGATAACAGGTTGTGCTCTTTCCATAAGGCAGAAGTTATGTCAACAAATGCCCTTTCAAGGCTTCATATCTTGATTTTTAAAATGGACAAACATTTTGGGACAATCAAAAACCTCAAATAGGACTATGTGGGAAGAAGGGAATATCATTGACGGGTAGGAAAGGAAAGTAGAGTTTACGACATAGCAGACCCAGAAAGGAGTTCATTAGACTTTTGTTCAAAGCATTGCTCTGTTTAACAAACACAGAGCTGCTGAAGTATAACTCCACACAATAATGGATCTTTGGGATATGATAACAACCACAAGGTTTCTGTTGTCCTTCCCAATAAGCATTCATCCACTTAGTCCAGTCCAGGGTTTAAATTTTAAAGTTGTCTTTAATAAATAGTCGACACAGTCCAAATTACAATTTCAGATATTAAAGCTGTCCTTAATAAACAGTCAAACACAGTCCAAATTACAAAATACCGGATGTGCCCCACTTTATGGAAGGGATCTTTGGTGTAGAACTAGGATTCAACTAGGTCTAGGGTTTATTCCAATGGAACTAGGAATATCAATTACGTAGAAAGGACCAGCGAAATTGAAATTTGATTTTGAAGATTCATAATAGAACAAAATTCCAGGACTCAATAACAATGGGATACTTTTAAATCAAGATCAAAACATTGGATTGGTTTGAAACTTTGACCAACTGATCAATAAAGACTATGTTCCCAACCGCTGGAATGGATCAGATTCCATTGATCTGTAATGAATTGCAATAGATCAAGTTGGAGGTCTGATCCTAAAAGCCTATGGACTAGAAACTCCATTTAACAGCTGATAAGAACTCCCAACTGAGCAAAAATTTGATTTTGAAGATTCAAATAGAACAAAAATTCTAGGACTCAATAACAATGGGATACTTTTAGATCAAGATTAAAACACTCCATGGGTTCGAAACTCTGATCGTCTGATCAATAGAGACTATGATCCTAACCGCTGGAATGGATCAGATTCCACTGATCTGTAATGAATTGCAATGGATCAAGTTGGAGCTCTGATCCTGAAAACCTATGGAATAGAAACTCCATTAACAGTTGATAAGAGCTCCCAACTGAGCAGAGAATCGAGATTAAGTCTCTAACTTTTGGTAGCTCATAATTAAACAATAAGTGAATATGAAATGAACAGCCAGCAATGATAATGGTCAGATTTTAGAAACTAAAACAGAGGTGTCAAGTGATGACCTAACTGCGTAACAGAACTCTGAACAGGAAGGAGGAAATCCCAAACAGGCTAATAAGTAAGAACACAGGAATCAACCAGAGGAAGAATCCACTCTTTAAATAGTAAAACCACCATATGGGTGCTGAAAAACGAAAACTTTGAATATTACTGCTAAAGATCATATGCCTCAATGGGTGGGTTCATAATGCTTAGATAGACTATCAGAACCTGACTCCTACCAGGATTGAAATTAGCTAAATTCAACTACTAATCAAACTGACTACTTAATTTCATAATAAAAGACTAAAAAATAGCAGAAAACAACTAATTAAAGACTAATTTATGACTAGTTTACACTAACTGACTCTCATACTTCTGCTACCATTAGGACTTCCAAACCACCCCATGAAAGGGCTATTTAGGCATAGTTTTTTGCCCTATTTGACCCATGCAAGAGGGTCTTCTTCCTGCTGCTTCTGGCAGCTGGCTGCTGCATCAGTCTTGACTCTCTGATTTTACAGGCGCATGACCTTGGTATTTCCCACGTATTAATTCAAACTGTTATAAACACGGCATCTACTTGAAATGGGCAGTATTTGAAGAGTGCAATTAAAGAATAGTAGATTTGCTCTTACCATTACTTTTATATTTTCTGATTTAACTTTATTTTTCTCCATTAGCATTTCAATGCATTGCAGAGTCTTGCACAGGGCTTAAGCTAATTCAGTAATCTTTTGGGGGTGGGGAATGGACAATATTACAAACAGCAATCCAAGAGATAAGATAAAGTGAATTGTCTGTGTCTATAACCCGAAAGGATGAACCAGCTTAGAGGCTCCACATGTGCAGCCAAACAGTCCAGCAAACTAAGATCACAGAGGTGCTAATCTTCATCAGCATCTGCAAAAGCGGAAACAAGATTAATCAATGAGTTGGAGGAATATTCCACAGATTTAATATAATAGCCCCTTTTCTCTAATAAATGAAATTCCCAAATATCTAGGATTGAGCCCCATTAAAGTGCAAAAGTACTCTCCAATTAGTGTTCATTAACAATCTTCCCTCTTCAGGGGAAAATGTGAAACCAAATTTGAACTACTAGAAAATGCAGAAAAAATTTTAACTAGCAAAATCAGTGTACATAAATGATCATTCAACTTGATTACCAAAAAGAAGATGGTTATCCAACTCTATGGCATCCTTAGTCCACCCCCGCCAAAAAGAAAAAGACATCTGATGCAGACCAAAAGTGGATCTAATGGTGATGGGTTCAATGGAAGAAAAGGAGGACGAGGAGAATATAGGAGCTTGGGTGAAGCAAGGAAGGCAACAGCCTCAATATTATTAAATCAACTAAATTTCATTCATCAAATCATGGGCTGTAGTGCAGCCTTACAATCTTATTTAAAACTACTAAATTGAATCATAGTGACTATAGAAAAATCTGTCAATATAGGATTCTTTCCTAAATAAGGTAACAAGAAAGAAATGTACATAGGCAAGGAACCCTCCTATACGCAACCTAGAAAAGGGGAATTTCCTATTGCATTGTGACTTTGATTAAGGAAGAATAAATAGCTGGAATTAAGGATACTACACCATCATACCTTAACAATATAAAAATATAATAAGAAAGAAAAGGGCATACCAGTGCACGAGGCTCCCGGGGAGGGTCATAATGTACGCAGTCTTACCCGCGCTTTGCAGAGAGGCTGTTTCCTAACTCAAATTCGTGACCACTTGGTCACAACGGAGCAACCTTACCATTGCACCAAGGTCCACTATATATATATATATATATATATATTATAAAAATAAATAAAAAATAAAAATATATATAGAGAGAGAGAGAAATATCTTCTTATACTAACTCACAACTTTTGGTAGAGAAGGACTCTTGAAATTCAGGAACTCTATAACCACAAGCTATAAGAACTCCAACAAATGGGTCTCTATCTTCCCACTACTATCACTAGGACACTTAAAACAAAAACCTTGAAACAATTATTAAAAAAAAATAGAAAAAAAATGTATCTAACGTACATTATTACAATCAATCCAAGTTACAAAGTACAAATCAAAGGCCCAAAATAAAATATCAAACCACATCCAAGTGTGGTCATCATGCTCATGCATCATATCATGATGATAGTAAAAGCACCACTTGGCTCGCCATTATGCCGTTCACAAAGTGATAACCATAAGAAAGCATTTGGCATGATGCCACCATAAAACTCAGATGATGAGCAAGAGCATGTGGTGTTGCATTATGACATGAATCTGCAAAAGTTGAAGTCTTCCAACTTTGTGAATAAAAACATGATACGATAATGACAACATATACATTTTCTTTCATATTTATTGAAAGACAAGGCAATTTTATCTTCTTTTTTTAATATATATATATATATATCCATTAAAAAAACTAAAAAAAAAAAATTAAAGGAAATTGTCATTTATTTATTTTGTATTGAATAACAAGTTTTATTAAGGGAAAGGGAGGAGGGAAGGAAAATACCGACTAACCGCCTTACTTGTAACAAAAGCAAGAACTGCAATGATCAGGGCACACAGAAAAAAAATAAAAATTGGAAAATGAGCATTCCCAATATATCAACACCCTCTCCTAGTCACCAGGCAGAAACAACCAAACACATCGGTAACCAACCTCACCCAACCCCACCCCCCCCCCCCAAAAAAAAAGAAAAAAAAAGACCACCTAGCATTGGTCCATTCATCTTCAAGAGAATTGTCACATCTTGGTATACAGCAAAAGAATATTTTCACACAAACAAGAAAAATGATAGGCCTTGCTGATGAAGTAGAGAAGCCACATGATCACTTCCAAGACCCAATTAAACAAGACTGAAATGGTGTTTGGCATCTTCCATAACCAAATTGCCAACCCCAAACCCAACGGAATTTTGGAGTCCATAAGAATTACTATGTACTCCACCCATTCAGATAAAATAAAATAAACTAAAAGATTACATCCTATAGTCTACCAGCCCCCTTTGGACCAAAAAACCGAGTTGGGCCGCTTGATTCTCGGATAAGGCCTCCAAAAGAGGGTTGTTCTGGTCCAGCCAGGCTATAGCCTCTACATCAAAAGGTCTCTACATTAGTACATATTGGAGATGGGCTTGGTGAGTCCCAACCACTAATACCATCAACTTCCTTACCATACATATTTTTATTATATCCTAGTCATTCTCAAAGCCCTCTCATTTTTCCTATGAAAGCATTCTTACTACAGAACAAAAATTCAACTCAACAAAGCATTATCCCAACTGAATAAGTCAACTACATGAATCCTGTTTCACCATTATCATATTTGTTATTTAACTCAAAGCCATCCATATATTTTCTAATCATATCTCCCTGAGTCAGTTTCGTCCTACCATTTAAAAGGGCCTGCTTATGGTACTATACTAAATCTAAAGACATTGAAAAACTTCCAAAGCTTCCATTAATATATAAATAATTTAGGGCCCATCTTGTTGTAACCCTGACATTTTTCGCCTTTGGAAATGTGTTTTGGGTCCTCCAAATTGAAGACAAATTGTGTAATATTTCCTTTTATTACTTTCACCACTTGATTGATGAAATAGGTTGGAATGGGGGTCATTCTGGTAACTTTCATTCCAAGTCAGCTCCCCTTCCTCCTTCCAATCAAAGAGAGAAATTTAGGGATTGAGTTTCTGTAGAAGTGGTGGTTTGCCATCTCGTTTGCCTGCTCTAAAACATCAAAGATTTCTCAGCAGCCATTTCACAGCTTTCTATGCTGTTCTTAAATGAAATCTTGAAGGATCCCATAAAAGAAAAACCTCATCCATAACGGGGGTGGGTTTCTGATGTACATAACCCAACCATGTCCTGCTCTCCACACATTCTAAATCGCATCAACACTGCTCATTCACATCATTCAATCTTTGTTTTTCCCAAGCATAATGTGGAACAGCCATCCTCTTCCCATACCAGTAAAACAGCCCACTCTTGTTCTGGTTTCTCCCATATGATCATATTTAACCATTCTACAACCTACAGCTCGGTAAACCAAGACTACATCCTATACTTTCTTCCTCCCATATTCCTCCCTTCAAACAGGTGATTGTGAAATTGTATTGAGAAAAGAGTACAAATACGGACAAGAGCACGTCAACTGTACATTAAGATAACATAAAATGAATCCCAAAAAATCCATCTCAGAATTATGAATTCATCTGGTTTGATCAGGCAAGTCCAGCACCAATAACATTTTTATTCAATTAAACTAACTTTAAAAGCTACAGTATAAAACAATGAGATTTAAGCGATTTACTAAGAGTTTTAGCTGATAAATTTTTGGAGTCTGGATAGAGAGAAGGCACTGCAGCTGTTGTTTGCGGAACCAATCTGAACACAGCACATGTTCATGAGTTTCTAAAGTTTTTTCAGTATTTGATTGACAGGTGGGTCTAAACTCTTGTGGTGAGTGGATGTCAAGTTGTTTCTCTATTCCTGGTGGATGGTTTGCCAGCTGATTTTTAAGTAGCTGATGAGGCCTTCACCAAAGCAAACCATTAAAAATCCAAATGGTGTGCTGAAAAACTCGCAAGTCCCCTCCCTGGTTGACGAATGAAAAATTAATTATGTGCAAGGGGACGCAAAACTAAATCCAGTACTTAGAAATTTCTCTTCCAAAGCATTGCTAGGCCTGTTCAGTGGCTCCTCTAAGCTACAGAGAGGAAAGTCCGGACCGATTTAAATATAGGATTGAGTAAGTCAGACACGATACTTGTGATTGATAATCGATTCATTTAAATTCACAGGACCACGGACAGGATTGAAACCACAGCAACTGAAAAAGAACGGAAAAAGTAAAAATCTGAGAAGAATTAAACGTACCAAGATAACGGCGCTCATTAGCAGCCTTAGCCTTCTCAAGCATCTTGTCAAGATCCTCCTGAAGCTTGGCATCCCATTTGACGAGCTGGTTCGCGAAGATTGCGCCGAGGCCCATCCCTAAAACGTGCTCCCATGGATCTAGAACCGAATCCAATGAAGCACACAACAACATGAGAAAGACAAAGACAGGCCAAGAATCTGAAACGATTTACATTAGGGATCTAAATAGTTCTTTCTTTCCGAAGTCTTAATTACTTACGCCTCATCAAGGGAAGTTTACGGAGGCCATTAGAGTACACCTGGGTGCCGAAACCCAGCAGAACTCCAATCACTGTTGCGCTCGCCGGCATTTCCTCTAAAAGCTTTGCTCTCTCTCTCTCTCTCTCTCGGGGCCCTAGGAGGCGGTTTCTATCTCCAGCGTTTCTCACGAAATGACGAAATCAATTGCTGTACTAAATCCCTTCCCCCCCCCCCCCCCCCCGGCGAATGGGAAAACAGCCCTGTCTTACTGGCGCAGGAAACGCTCAGTGATGGTGGTCGAAAAGACGATGCTGCCCGTGCCCAGATGCCGGTGCTTTAGCGTTACACCTTCATTGGTCCCATAGGCTGATGTTTCGTACACGACCCTAGTTATTAAATTCTCCAAATTATTCACAAATAATTCTTGTCAAATATAATTTTATAGAATTTTACGAATAAATATATCCAAATTCGAATCAAATAAAAAATTCTCAAATTTTATAGACTTTTTTAAAATTTACGTATAATTCAACCAAATCGAATTTTATCATAATTATAACCTAACTTTATCCCATGTTAAAAATAAAAAAAATAAAAAACGTTATCTTAAATAAGTCAATAAACCTTTAAAAAATAGTGTGGTTATTATGCATTTATTATCCTAATGTTACTCTTCTTCTTTTTTTTAATAGAAACCGACAAAGCTTATCTTTCCTAAGATAATCTCTTACACTTCTACAAAAAAATAAAAATAAAAATCGCTCACCTCATTTTGGTTTGACTAAGTCTTATAGTCGTTACTTTCTCTCTCTCTGGTTTTTATGGTGAACATGCATAGTGGGTGACGTGGGTCTAACTGAATTTGTTCTCAGTCCCCTCTCTCAGTCTCTCTTTCTCTAATTCAATTATTTGAGTAATAGGAAATGAATAATTAAATTTTAATTTTAAATTTTTATATCATTTGTATGTTATGTACATATGATAATCGATAGATAATATGAAACAAGTATTGCAAATATTAAAAATAACATCCGATTTTTTTTCCGCTTTTTATTTTTGTAAATGAATAATTCTCGAATCCAAATCAGAACTCGAATTTTATTATCTCTGCTTTTTTGACCGATATTTTGATCGAATCGTTGAATTAATGAAACGCATTAATCCTCTCTCTCTCTCTCTCTCTACTCAATTGGTTGAGCCACTAGCTCCAATAAAGCTATGATATGACCAACCCTCCCACAATAACCATATAAAGATGGACATGGATTCCCTCTAACTCCCCAATGTGCCCAATTTGCATAGGATGACTGGTGCATTTAAGAGGTCCTAATTTCCATAGAGAAATGGAAGACTTAGATCCTCTCTAGCAGGACCAACAAGAAACAAAATAGGAGAGAGAGAGAAAGTGGAACCCTGGAGAGGATCTAAATCTGAAACGGTTACTTTTCCTTAGGCAGTGTTTAGTAGCCAAAAGAAGAAAAGAAAAGAAAAAAAGTACAAACCAAGATAAGATTCTTGCCAAAAACACAAGAAAACATCATAAAATTAAAAAAAAAATTATTTTATTTTATTTTCTTCTCTTCTAATGGTGATCAAACATACATACATTTTTATATTTTCTCACCATTTCATTTATTTTCTTCTCTTCTCTTTTCTTTACTTTTTTAGATTATTTTTTCTTTTTTTTTCTTTTCTTGGTTACCAAACATAGCATTAAGGAAAGAGATATACCTATAAAAAATCATTATGTAATTTTTTTTTATACTATTTTCTTTTCTTTCTTGGTTACCAAACAGCCTCAGTTATATTGTTGCCACTTCCTACAAAGCTAAAGGGCAAGCCAAGTGCCTCCGAGTCGGGAATTGAGAGGCAAGATGGCTTCACTCATGGCCACAGAAGCTCTCCTTGGAAACCCAAACCCTAACTATAGTTTTCCTCCTCGGCCGAAACTAGCATACCGTCCAACCACCCTAAGTTTCTCTCCTCATCGTTCCCCGAAACCGATCGGTTCAACACTCCAGAGAATTAAACCCTATAATCTGCTCAGGGTTTATGCCTCTTCCTCTGCTCTTGTAACTACTACCGAGCCATCAACAGAATCAAAACCTACTTCGACTCTTCTATCCGATTCAACACGCACAGTCACGACCGTTGTTGCAGTCGCTTTCTCTTTATCGAAATTATTTACTGATATGATTAAGGGGATTTCATTCAAAATTAAGAGAATCTGCAGGAGTCCCACACCGGAAGAGCTGGCGACGATTCAAAGCCTTCAAGGAAATCTGGTTTGTACGGTGGGACCGTTGTTCTTTGCCGCTCTCCGTGACCGTCCGAGTGGTTATTTGAACACTCCGTTGACAGTAGTTGCCGCAGGCATGGCGAAATGGCTCGATATCTATAGTGGAGTATTGATGGTGAGGGTGTTGCTTAGTTGGTTCCCTAACATTCCATGGGATCGCCAGCCTTTATCTGCAATTCGAGATTTGTGTGATCCTTACTTGAATCTCTTCCGCAATATCATTCCGCCGGTATTTGACACCTTAGATGTCAGTCCGCTTCTAGCTTTTGCCGTTTTGGGAACACTTGGTTCAATATTGAACAACAGCCGGGGATCGTATTGAGGCTTTCTGTTGAGGACCAATTATTCCTTTTTACTATTCGGTCATAAGATCATATTCAGTTCTTGGTAGATGGAAAAAGCTTCGCAGTTAGAGTAGCTTCTAATTGAGCGATATAGTCCGAGTAAGGAATGATATTTTTCCCCTTCTCTGTTTCAGTGGGGTATTTTTTTAATGCTTCTGTAATTGTTCGTCTAATAAATTATATAACATCTAGAAATGTTTGGATGTAATCTTCTTGGCATCAATAAGTATCTGATTTCTATGCTGGTGTATCAAAATAGAAATGTTAAACATCTACCTTTCTTTATCTGTCATCATAAAATTTCCAGCTCTACTATATATTTTCTAATAAATGTTGAACACTTCGTAGCTTTTGATACATGATGTTACTTGATTCGTAGAATATGTCAGCAAGCACTGGTTAGAGATTGGGCATCATCCTTTGTGTGTGTGTGTGTGTGTGTTCTGTTTTTTTAATGGATTGTTTTGGATCAGAACTAAGATTGATGAAGTATATCGCTAGGAAACAGGAATGCCAGTCTGGGAAAAGAAGAAAAGGGAAAAAAATCAGCTTGGCATAACAATTTAGCATTTTTTTTTTTTTTTTTTTTTTTTTTTGACAATTTGTTCTCATGCTTAGGTTCAATATTGCTCTTATAACTATTATACAAGTTGTTTTAATTATTGATATTTAGATTCAAGGTAAGTAGGATTCATGAAATTAACCTTTGTTAGTTCCATGACATCCACTGCGAACTAACATATATATTTTTAGGGTTGGGGTGGGGGAACTATGAAGTTTGAAGTTAAGGGGAAAAAAGCTAAATCCATCTGAATGAAATATTGCTCCTTTTCACATGAATTTATATAACGAGTTTATATTTGTATTCGTCAAATAGAAAGAAACAGCTAACAGTACAGTGGAGTCTGTTCATTTGTATGAATAATGGTTTTATTAAAGGTAAAAGGCACAAACTGGTAGTATGGGTACAGTAAAAGCAAAGGACACTGGCTTTGGGAGTAAAACATGCAAGCTACGACTTTCTCATATGTGGGCAACCTTCCATTGTCTCTGGTGAATGATATGTCATAATGGTTGCTTGTGTCATAATGGGTTTAGAAGCTACTTGTATCTCTCTTAATCATCATTGCATACTTCCGGATATCTACTTGGAAGAAGGTATTACCAGCATGGTCCTTGAATCCCAGAGAAATTTCCAATGGCAAGTTGGCAACCCATTGAAGGCCATTGAAAGTACAATCCTCACTGCTGGTCTTGGGTCTTGGCTACTTGACTATAGCCTGACACAACACTTGATCAACTGGATAGGCTTTCCGGCCAGTACTTGACAGAGATGATCTATATGGTTCTGTTCACCCCAGCTAAAATTTTTCCTTCATTCCATTCGTCAAGTCCTGATGGGAATTAGAACCCGGACTCTGTACAGGAACTAGGATTTGTTGCATGGGGTTAAATTAGGGCTGAAAGGATAGGATGGAAGTAATATGGTGTTTATGGACAGAATGTATGATCCAAATAGGTCTGATCACAGAAAATAGAAAAGGGCATTAACTCTAACACTAAGGTTCAGAAAGGTCTGAAATTGTGGTTTGAGTGGTGTTTGGGTTGGGACCTTTCAGACTACAAAACAATTTGAAATCTGTGGTGTGATGACAGGGGATGGTGGTTGTTTGGTTGTGAATATGGGCCTGAAACCGAAGTTCAACGGTGAGATCTAAGAGGGACTTATATTGGTTGAGGGTTAAAGTTGAGGTGAATCAGAGGATGTTTGAGAGAAGATACGAGTCAAACAAGTGGACTGAAAAGTATGCCCAAAACAGGGTAGCGGCATGGTAGAAGGGCTGTTAAGATAGAGAGAACATGCCAGATGTGAAGAGAATAGAAAGAGAAACTAATGCAATTGTCATTATTGTAGGTACATCTAATTATTATAAAAACTGGGGAAAATAACCTTAGTACTCAATATGATGGTTCTAATAATTGAAAGGCACTTTTCCTTTATCCCCCAAATAGTAATGATTGAAAGATTCAAACTATACTATGCCATACCATGCATAAAATGATTTTAATGTTTGCTTATTTGTGTCCATGTTTTTCCATGTGAATTTGTTTGTGTTTCGTGTCAAAGAAAGTTGTACAATTAAATGAGAGAAGGATCTACACGCTGCCCGGTTATATTGGATTTTACTTGGAAAACCAATAGCTGATAGCAAAACAATATATTTAATGAGAAAAGAAAAGATGATCCACATATTTTATGAAAAGATGTGAAAAAAAAGAACTCACAAAGGGTGTGTACTTCCTTTTCCCTAATTAAATTCATCATATCAGGATCATTTTCCTTGCGAAAGAAAAGCATTTAAGGTGTTCACGTGTAACATATTAGGAGAGAGTTGACGACTCCATTTTGTTTTATTCACGTTTTGGCTATATAGTTATGGATGCATTTGGCTAAGCTAAAAGTGTATGGAGGGCTTCTAAGCTGTAAGTGATACTTATTGCCTTTGATAAATAATGGAAGAGCGCTTATTTTCGTTAAACTCCTTTTTCCTTTCTACTGTGGTGTTGAGGATTTCTAGGATTACTCTTGCTATTTTTGAACATGTTGATTTCCTCTATTGCCCTCAAACTAAGAGTGGTAAGTTAACAAGAAGGTGGCTGCAAATTTTTTGTCTTTGCAACCTAAAGGGGTTTGACTCTTCTCATCTCTCTATGCAGCCTATGCAAGAAACTAAGAATGCCATTTGGTCTCTCCTGTGGGAGTGTAAGGCTCATCCTAAATTTATACTTCTTTTTTTTTTTTTTCCTGAATTATGTTGAAGTTATTGAATAATGAGATTGATACTGTTTTAAACACCTGTTCATAAGAGCCCAACAAATACATCCGTTCACAGAAAAATTACTGTCACTGGCACAAAATGGGATTTGTCACTGGCACAAAATGGGATTTGGCCGACATCGGATACTAAGCAAAAATAATGTTTTTTCATGCTCTATGTGAAAGAGCACCCCTGGGCCCTGGCCATCCCCGGATTACAAGGGAGGAGCAAAAATAAATTTTTTCATGCTATTTCTTGTGGAGCATTAGAAATCATTGCTTAATGTCTAATTCCCACCCAAACCCCATGAGTGCATAATGTTAATAGACAGGTAACAAAATTATGCTTGTTCTAATCTCCCACTGTGCATATTGAAGTACCTTCTAAATCATATATAATGGCCCTAGCCGAGTACCATGAGCTGCTTGTACCGAACTCATACACTATAATTTGTGATGGTAGTACCATTCTAATAACTCTGCTGAGGCGGGATGGGCTTCAATTGTTGCTTTTGCCAAAAAGTTTGTGGTTGCCTCTTTAGATTATATGTACACAGGGAGTGCATAGGAAGCAAAGGCAAGGGATTCGTTCAAAGGACTTGAAGAAACAAGACAATTAAGTGCCACAACCATCACCACTTGGACTAATTATCAAAGCCTGGTAGAAATATGAATAAGAGTATGGGTGAATGGCCTTGGGAGATTTTTTTTACTTTTCTATTGGACATAAATAAATGTAATTAAAGAGTTCACTTCTGTGTAAGACCATTAGAAAATTATCCTTAGCCCATAATTTAGCAGTACGAGCAAGACAATATTTGATAATGTAGTTTCTTCACAGTTGTTTTATAATTACCGAAAAAAAAAATTAGGTTACTAAAGAAACAAAGGTGAAAGGCCCTTGCGGCCTTGCTAGTCTCTTGTATGTCGTCGTTTCAAGGGTTTAAAGATTATAAAATCTCCTTTTTCGTTTTTTTTACAAGATTTGAGATATAGAGCCACTGTAGAAGAGAGGAAACTCGTAGGATAAATTAAGTATGTCTACATACCACAAATGAGGAACTTCTTTGGGTGGGTTAGGTTGGGGGGCGCCACATAACAGGTCAAACATGACATAAATTTTTACCAAAAAAAGAATTACGACTTAAATTTTGTGAACAGATACGCTGCATTCCATTATATCATTGGATTTGAGTCTAAAAGATTTTTAACACAACTTTTTTTCTGAATATCCAATGGAGAGAATTCCTACAGCACCCTTCCCCGTGGTGGAAGTAGGTGGCGTGCAAACTACATAACATTACTTAACCTATAGAAAGTGGAAACCTTTAATTTAATTAAGTATTTTTTATTTTTTTGGGGGTAGGGGGGAGGGGAAGGGGGAAGTTAAGGTTATTTTTCATTTTTCTTAATAGTCTAATAAAAAAAATTATATGGTTCCTCCCACCACCCCACCAAAAAAAAGGTAAAAAATAGAACAAAAATCCCACCACCCCACCAAAAAAAAGTAAAAAATAAAACAAAAAGGTCTTGATATATTCCTCATTCCTTCTCTTCCTCTGCCGGTGGCAGATACATAATACCTAACCCCATCCCTCTGTCTCTCTCTAGATTTGCCATCCACGATCCCTACAAAGTCAACCTCAGCCATTACTTGTTTGCAAATGAATAGAACACCATTTTGACTAAAAAAATAAAAATGGAATCCTTCATTGCTATAATTTTTTTTCTTTTTTTGTTAATAGAAAATGGTAATTTTCATGCCTACTGTTTTTCATTTAAATATTTTTGGTGTAATACTGTTTGAATTGGCTAGATGTTGTTATCAGGATTCTCCTAGCTGGAATTAGTAGTCAAATTTTTAAAAAGAGGCAATTAGAAGAAAGAACCAATCACATCTTGATAGTATAATATCAATTAAACAATACCCAAAAAACCGTTTAATTAATTAAAGGGATGTTTGGAGCTGAGAAGCATGCAAGTATAAGGTGGAGATATATTGAAAACCCTTCCTATTGAAACTTCCAAGGCCAAAGGACAAATTTTCTCCAAACAAAATGCCGATAAATAACGTTTTCATTTTGTATTAACTGTTAAGACAAGGTTTCTACACTTAGAGTTTATGTATGTTGCGTATCAACTTTTTTCTTTTTGGGTAATTTGTAGTGTCACCCTTTTGAGAATGCCATTATTAGAGAGACATCCCTTGCATAATATCAAATTACGCTTGCACAGTAATTAGGGGAAAGTTGGGGGTAGTCCTTTTACATGATAAGTTGGGGGAAAGTTGTTTAAGGTGGTATAAAAAATAGGAAAAAGTTTTCCCTAACCCACAGTGAAGAAAATACCCATGAATCTACTATCATTATTAGAATGTGGCTCCTCTCCATCCCTTCAACCCTATTTTAGAGTCTCACACCATCCATGGGGTGTGGTACAGCCGGATGGAGAGGATTCAGGCTCTCATTATTACTCTCCCTCCTATTTGTTAAAGTTCCAAACTATGAAGGGCATTATAGAAAAATACAATAATGGTAATTGGTCTTTCACCATGACTTGAGGAAAACTTGGTCCATAAAAATATGAAATAAATACTCTAATATCTATGGAGCTAGGTCTGAGACAAGTAGAGAAAGAGAATTAAAATCACATAAATGGTTCTTATTGGTAAAATGTCATCGACCTGAATTAATTAGTAAAAGAAGTGAGATAAAATTACATAAATTCTATATCGTATATCATCTTGTTGTTGTGATAATTTAATAAATCTCTTTCAAAGTTTAGGTTAAAATCTTAACCACTTTTCTTGCTTATTTTAGTTGAATTATTTAACAGTAAGATTGGTGTGAAAAACTCATGAAGCTCTTATTTACTTGTTTATGAAAAAAAAAAAAAACTTTTATTTAGTTGATTGAACCTAATTAAAACGTCTAAACATTATACTTTAGGATTTTTTTTTTGGGGGGGGTGGGGTTGGTGGGTGGTGTTTAATCCAAGATAGGTCCTTTGATAGACCAATAAAAAAGAAAAATTAATTGAGAGTCAAAAGCTACCAACTAAATGTTGTTGACGTTTTCATTTTAAATGAAAATGCCATGGGGGTTTGAACTGTTAAATTAAACCCCACTCAACTATTTCCTCCCCATTTACTGAACATAAATACCCATATGATTCCAATCTAACCCAAGTAATGGTCAATCATTCTCGCTCATAATCCTTATAAATTATTGCTCAAATTCATGTGGACAGTTTGGTTCATCCACCCATTGTTGAGTTATATAATAATTAAAGGCTACGAACAACTGTAATAATAACCCCTTCTTTTGGTATTTAAGAGGGAGGAAGAGAAAGCAATCAAACCATCCCTAAGTTTACAGGAATATATAAATATATATATATATATATATATTCATGCATTATGTTTGTTGCATATAAACTTGCATTCATTGAAATCTGTAAATTTAAAAGTTATCCTCTAAATTTGTTTTTTTTTTTTTTTTTTTACTCTAACTGCTTGCTCCATTAGTTAGAGATCTTCTGTCTATTATTATTATTAACTAATGTACAATCCATCATATTAAAAACAAATAACTTTTAAGTAGTGAATGATTTTTTTTTTTTTTGAAAAATTATCTTGTACCATCCTTAATTTTAAAACTTCTGTGCCATGCCACCCTAGTTTTTAAAAATATCATGTACATCCTTCATTTTGTTAACTAAATTATACTTAAATCCGTTCTGTTAGAAGGAAAACATTAAGTGATGATATGACCGTTGTTGTTATTACATAAATGACAAGTCTGCCCTAGGAAGGGCAAACTTCCTTGTAAAAACCCCAAACCAACCATCTTCACCACTGCAATCGAAGTTTTAGGGCTTCTCTTGTACAAGGAGAGTTGAAATATTTTAGGGCTTCCCCAAATCAGCCATCTTCCCCAACGACGATCACTACTGTGACAACTAACCTTCACTGACGACACTGTACCACCCCAACGATATCTGTGATATCCAATAAGAAAAGATTCGAGTTGCAGTAGCAATAGCAACTCTGGGGTAGATTCACCTCCCTCATCTTGCTGAGAAGATTTCGGTTAGTTGACCTCCCTCTATAAGGGCAAAAAAGGGGTCAAAACTAAGGACTGGGAGCTTATTTTTGGAGGATTTGTGTACTCTGAATGCTGCAGAGAGAACCCATATCAGATTTCAGAGTTGAAAAAGAGAAGGGATGAGGATGGAGGTCGTCAGAGAGATGAGAACGATTAAAAGAAAATGAATATTTTAGAAGGAAACCAATTTGGGATTTTGATAATGGGATCGGACTCAGGCCAGGAGTTGATTTTAAAAGAGAGATCAGGGACTGGATTGCTAATTTCAGATATTGCACCTACAACACTTACGTTTCCCCCCTACCGGAGACCTAAGCAGCAATGGACGCCTACGGCAGTATTCTCATGGAGATTGTTGTTGCAAGCAGGCCTTCGACAGGAATCCCGTGGCTATAGGCTCCAGCTTGCAGCCTGATTTTGACCAGATCTGGGTTTCAGTCCTTTCCCAAACCTTGTGGCAAAGCTAAGCCTGAATTACCAAGGGCACGAATCAATCCTTGCACATGCAAGCCTTAGGAAGCCATCTTTATGCTTGTTCGTTGCCAAAAATCTGCGAACAATAAATCAGATCTAAGACCTGCAAATCAGAGTTGATGACTTTCTTGAATTAGAGTTCAACTTGGGAAATTTCTCAGATCCCAGTGAAGAAAAAAATCAAGAACACTCATCTGATTATTCACTCCTCCCTGAACATGGTTAAATGGTCTTTTCCAGTTCTTAACTGACGGTGTTATGCTTCTCGGTTGCGGTTGATATTTTTAGAAAACTATGTGGTATGGGTATGGCACATTAGTTTTAAAATTAAAGGTGGTACAAGATTATTTTCCTTTTTTTTTTTTTTTTTTTTTTTTTTTTTTTTTTTTTGCGCTGCTTGTGGTACACCACACCATGCAGTGTGTGTGTGTCCCCCACCTGCGAGGCGGTTACAATGAGGTCACGTGGGAGAGGGGATAGAAAATAATAGATCACATGCATTTCATTCAGATTGATTTGTATTATTGTTTGATTAAAACGAAATTATGACATGTTGGATTGAGAAGTACTCAACAATAACTAATTAGCGTAATTGGTGAACTACAGTGTGTAAAAATTCATGCTCACCAAGAGGTCGATGAATGGGACCTGTCAATGAATGGATGTTGTTTAAAAGTTACATACTCCGAAAGTATCATGTTTAGATGATTTTGATTCATGAAAAAGAGGTGACTTCTTGGGTACTAAATTTATTTAAAGCTAGTCATGCTACTAATTTGTGAAGTCAAGACCCTTTATTGCATAGAAAAGATCCTTATTTCAATATAATTTATTAATCTTTAAATCATTATAGCCTTGTGGCATAGAAAGCTTGCAAGCTTGATCCCAATAAAAAGAGATCTTGATTTAGGAATTTTATGGTTGTCGTAAGGCTTTAATTTATTGAAAATCACGTAGGTTGTCATATACTTATTGGTGATGCCAATGACATGTCCATCTGGTATGATACTTGGGCACCGTTTAATGCTGTTTTCGTGTCTAGAAACAGTAGAAACAGTTTTTCACATTTTCGGAAACAAAAATGGAAGAAACCCAATTGGAAATTTAATTTGCAGACATAATGCCATTAAAAACTCCAATAGTATCATCGGATGTCCAAAAATGAGAGAGGGTTCGGTTGCCTCTTTTTAAGTTTAAATAATTGAGAGATTTATCGGGCATAACAGACTTTTTTTTCTCTCAAATTCATTTTTAGAAACGACAAAACAAGTCAAACTTGTTTCGTCAAAGTCGCTTCTAGAATTGTAAATAGGCATAAATTTTGATTTATATTTCTAGAAACGGGTGAAACGGAACAACTTTATCAAATGCTTCTTAAGTTGTTTCTCCGTTTCTAGGAACAAGAAATCGTAAAAACGGCAGAAATGAAACGTTGTCAAACGGTACCTTGGATTTCACCATCTTGTCCATCATCTGTGACCAATGCATTCCATTTTTCCATTTTTTGGCATTCATGGAATCTCTGAGGTCCTCCATAGATGAAAGAATCCCAATTCCCCTCATTCGGTTTACGAGGCTCATTCTTATGATAAGGGAAAGTGGAAAGCCTATTCATACCCTCTGACCTTGCATTTAAAGTCAAAGAAATCTTCATCTCAAACAGTGGTGAAAGGGATAAACCCTAAGTAGCCGGGTTGGCAAGGGACATTCACTTCAGGAAGCGTGTGGTTTTGAGTTCGACTCCTCAAAACTTAGAAGTACCCTGAAATGACTCGCTCAATGCGATTGTGGGGTCAATATGAGCCTGCGAGACTAATTAGACCGAAGGCTTTGATACCCGTTGTTCGTAAAAAAATTAAATAAATAAATTAACATATTTGGCCTTTTACTAGAAATGAGATCCTTCCTTCTGAGTCATCTTTATGAGTTTATATCCAGAAGTATATTAAAAAAAAAAAATTGTTTTATGGCAAAACCTCAGGAGGGTGGAGACAAAACCCACTTTCATTTTATTAGGAAGTAGAGTGGCTTGATAAGGAATACTTTAGCTAATCAAACTCAAGGTGTAAATCATCAATATCATTAACACTAGTTTGGTTTAGTGGTGGCAACTTCAATTTCAAGAGTTGGCCTCCAAAGGAGGAGTTTGTAGGATCAAATCCTATAATATGCATGTATATATATGTGCGTAGATGTAGGATCGAAGTAGGTGGTCATTGACCATACTAGCGCCTAGTAGACTGGCCATTACACTTAATAATAATAATAATACTAATAATAATAATAATCAATCTCAATTTACCAAGAAAAAAGTCCTTAATGTTCCAGCTGTGAGATTTCTGTTGAAACAATTGAGCATATTCTTTTCTAACATCCATTTAATAGAGTTTCTTGATTTATCTAGAAGCTCGGGGCCATTGAAGATATCAAATAGTTGGAGGAATGTGAAAGGCAAGTTTTTCCTGATGCCATATTCTAAATTTTGTTTCTACCACAAAATTTCGTTATGAGCATTTAATTTGGTTTTTGAGAAAAGTGTTAAGACATGAAACATGTGGCAAGGACATTGAGCATGAAAAGTCAATAGGATTTATTTTTTATTGTTATTATTTTCTCCCAAATAATAAATAAATAAATAAAAACCAAGAATCGAAAGTGAAAGAATAGAAGGAATATGAATCATGTCTTCTAGGGGTGTCAATCGGTCGAGTCGGTTCGATTTTGATCGGATTTAATCGGGCTTGAAGATTTTCAAAGGCTACACCGTATTCGCCCATTTAACTAATCGGGCTTAGTTATTGAGGGCATGATATATTTTATATTCAGTCGGTCGGTCTCGGGCTATAATCGGGCTACCTTAATCGGGTTTTAGTCGGGCCTTAACCGGGCTACGGACATGTTTAATGTTAAACAGGCTTTAACCGGTTTTTAAACGGGCCCTCTTTAAAATGTGCTCTTATATTCTGGCTCACTTATGCAAGCCCAAAAAAATGACAATAAATCAATAAATGATACCAAATATAACCATTATTTAAAATGTGAACATGTCTTTTACTTTTTAGTTTTTGTTCTTTAATTTGGGGGGTAGAATAGGTATTCTACAATCATTAAATGGTCGGGCCAAGTCGGTGCACAATAGGCCGATCTCGATCGGGCATTATTCGATCGGTCTTGGTCGGGCGCCCGACGGTCCAAGTAGCAAAACCGAGACCGACCATTTATAAACGGGCCGGACTCAAGCCCGACACGTTTAATAAACGGTTCGGGCTGGGCCGGTCTATAAACGATCGATCCCAGTCGATTTAATCGGGTCGGGCCACGAATTGACACCCCTAATGTCTTCAACCATGGACAACATCGATCCTTGAACCAAAAACCAAAGCTTAGGAAACAACTAAAGAGAATATAAATTATGTACTTTCGATACAATGTGCAATTAACTTGCGTATATATAAATCATTTTTTCACAATTATTATCATAGTAGTAAAAAATTTAAGTAGTAAATAAACCTATATAGTATGAGGAAAACTAATAAATTAAACCAGCTCAAATACTTCTATGCTCTGAGGACAATGACTTTCAATAAATGTGAAGCTTGACCAAATTCTATGTTATGATCTATTCTCTCATGAAAGTTTAATTTTGAGAAAGGCGTTCCAATAAACATTGCTCAACGAGGCAATCAAAACTAATATTTTGTAGTCTGAACTCTAAACAATATTGAGATCAAAGTTATGGCCATTAAAAACTCGGCATCTTTCCAATTGGGTTTCTTCTGTTTCTTCTTCTTCTTCTTCTTGTGAAATTGATTCATCAAAATGTGTTCATGGGAGTGAAGTGAAAATGGGACAGTAATGAGATGCATTGACCGTCTAATTTTTTTTTGGTTCTACGCACTACATTTCAACTTTCACCATTATTTTCATGCCAGTGTACGTGTGATGACCAAAGTAAAAGCCTAGACTGTTAATAGTACTACTACCCTAACCATGTGAATATATTGTTCACAAAATTAAAGGTTGGTTTGCTTAAATGGCTCTTAATATCTAAAAATGGGCAAATTAAATGGGTTTGAGCTAATAAATAAACTTGGGACATCCTAAACATTGATTTTTAGACAACATAATAATTAAATCTGTTTCTGTGAATTCAATGTAAAGGCAATGAGTTGGCATTCATTAGAGTTAGAAGAGATGTGTCGGTACAATTGCTGATGATGAAAGCAGTAGTTACCCATATTAAACTCAGCTAGCTCTTTAAAGATCAAAACTAATATATAAGGGTACGTGGTTTGGAGTTTGGGCCATATATAGAGAGAGAAGTATAAGTCGAAAGCAAAGAATTGAATGTTTGTTTTGGCTTTTAAGGTCGGATATGTTATATGTATGAGCTATCAGATTAGTAGGTGAAAGATATGAAAGACTTTGCGTGATGGGAAGTACTAAGAAAGAAAAGACACAAATTAAGTAGCTAGACAGAGAAGAGTGGCGGAGATGGAGGTGATGAATTGATTGATTGATTCACCATATATATATATATATATATAGGGCAGGCAGAGCTCGTCAAGATCACCAAAGTAGGTACTCTCATTCAACTGCCGTCAGAAGTGGAACGATTGACGATGAAGGGTCATAATCAGAGAAATTTCTCCAAAAATCGAACCCTTTGTTTACGACTTGGACCTTAGAACTTACAAGCCTACAAGGCTACGCCAGGACGGCAGCCACCAAGGTTCGATCCTAGGAGAGTCAGATGATGTGAAATAATAATAATAATAATAATAATAATAATAATAATAATAATAATAATAATAATAATCTTAGATAAGTGGATAAAGAAGGGAACTACATAAAGAGTAGGGAGATGTATATACACATTTGTATTAAGATCCAATAAATAAATGGTTATGCATTAAAACTATCTATTAGATAAATAAATGATTATATGGATTGGGTATATATAAAGTTTGATAGCTAGCATGAGACACCATGCATTAGATCGTTTTTCTAACCATCTAAAGCTTGTCCAAGATTGAACTGCTAACTGTGACAAAGTGGTGTGCTTCTTTTAGATTGAAACTTATCAATATGAATCAAAGGTAATCTACACATTATGGACTATGTGTGATTCTTTTAGACTGAAACTTACCAACATGAATCAAGAGTTATATGTATATAATATGGTCACAAATTTTTTATTTTAATTTTTGATAAAAAATTATGGTCAAAATTTTTGAAATCTAAATAACATGCAACAAGTTTTTAGTGCAATTTAGCAAAGAGTTCCAAATGCAATGTCTATGAAAATTCCCCCAAAATATTATGATGGCAATACAATTTAAGACCGTAAAAAAATACATATATATAATTAAAAAGCATAAGAAAAAAAAAATCTACTATATTATAAGAGTATTAATAAAATAAATTAGTGGGAGTATAGAATCAGGGTACACCATGACTGTACCCAGAATCCCATTCATCATGACCTCAATTACTAGTATGTGGCAGTTCATGCACTGTAAGTGTAGTTAAAATTTTACACCGACTTATTCATTGGAAAAAAAAATTTACACTAATTTGACTAAGAACTAGTGGAAAAACAATGGAGAAAATCTCATACACGGTGATCCATATACTAAAGCCATTAAATTTGATAGGTGACACATGCAAGGTAATCCCCTCCTACTCAATTGTTAAGGTACCGATCATTAGTCCATGTGGTCAAATAATTACACAGCATGGTGGAAACATTTTCGCTAAATGAAATTCTATAACAATTTTTATTTTTTTTATAATTTTTTCAATTTGGTTTCCATATTGCTTTATATCTTTTTGTAGATAAAACATTTCATTGCATTGACCAACATTGAATAAAAAAAAATTAAAAAGTAAAAAATAAAAGAGGGGGAGAGGGAAGTTAGGCTAAGCTAATGAATAAATACATAGACTAACATTTTAGAGAGTTGGCAACCTAAATATTAGTTAAAAAAGAGATGAAGAAAAGTATGTATGTAAGTAATATATACATACACACATAATATAACAAATGGAAAAAGATGTTCGTAATGCATTTTAGAACTCAAAATCATTTTACCGACTCTCATATGAACTGATTTTCTGCGGTTGAAATGTTTGTTGATAAAAATTAGTAAAACAATTCAAATAATGGAGAATGGGATCAATAATGAAGGGCAAGGAAAGAGCAAATAAAGAGAGAAGCATTAATTATATGTAGTCGTACAAAAAAATATAGAATTACCTTTTAGGGACAATGTCAAAATTGTATTATATGGTATAGATATTCAATACAATTTCCCAAAAAAAAAAGAAGATATTCAATACAATTTGACAAGGTAGGCATC
>NC_056567.1:172919-180958 GCF_013358625.1 Macadamia integrifolia | reverse complement strand
CCCCCCCCCCCCCCAAAAAAAAAATCTAATAATTTGACAAAATTAAGTCACTATACATGAGACACACTATAATATATTTATTCATAGGCAAGGTTATATATATTTATATATATATATATATATATACTTTTGGGTAATATTTAGGTTAGATTATGTATGGACTTTTACTTTTATAAACAGTGGACAAAAGGGTGAGGCAAATGCTGCTCATAGACATCTTAACTTATGTATTAAAATTTTTCTTTTATGGTTGTTTGTTTAGAAATAAAGTCAAACAGAAAAAAGGTTAAGTATCAATAAAATTAAAATTGAAAATATATTTTTAAATATGTTTGGATGTGATGTTTGGATTCATTTTTTTTTATTGAGTAATTTTAAAATTTTGAAATTTAAATAATATGTTAAAGTGGCAGATTTTTTGGACCATATAGTTGAGGCTTCCGAAAAATGCTGACCCAAGAATAAATTAAAATAAATTATATATATATATATATATATTTATATTTATATATATCCACCTTCTCTACAACCTTGGTATCAATACTACAAATTAATAGGAGTATAGCACCAAGGTTACATGCCCATACCCGAAATCCCTTCATCATAACCCCAATCACTACCATGTGGTAGTTCAGTAGGTACATATATAAATTTGATCAACATATTGTTTACACCATCATCTAAGTATATAACTACAGATTTATTCCGAATTGACTAAAAATATCAGAAAAATAATGGAAAAAATCATATTCATGGTTAACCATGTCCTTAACCCACTAAATTGAAGAAGGAGAAGAGCTTCAGTCGCTTTGATAGATGCAAGTCTTCTCGATGAGAGCTTTGCTGAATAACACATGACACACATGAGACTTTGGCTTCCTCTTCTTCTTTTGATCGATTACGTAGAGAGGAATTTAAGGTATTATAGAAAATATGATAAGCACTTAACAGCAGAAAACTAACACTGACTCTATCTTCTGATTTGGAGGGAGGGGAGTGAAATATTTTAAAAAACGTGGGAGAACTTGATATTTCCCCAAAGTTCAAGGAAGAGGAGTGATAATTCCTCATGAATAAATACATAACTTAATATATCAAAATAGGAACATATAAAAAAGGGTAATTTACAGCGCCACCCCCTGAAGAATGCCAATATTAGAAGGACACCCCCTCTCTTTCACCAAATTGGACTCGGACCCTTTATCGTCAGTCACTGTTAAGTGTCGACTTAAAATGACCATTATACCCTTGCTATTGAAAAACTCATATTTTTACATTACAGTGAAGCTTTCAAATACAGAGAACCACAAATCTCAGCCATAATTTGCCGGATTTCCAACCAAGACCACCACTGACTGCAGATTCCGAACAGATTGAAGGAAAAAAAAGGAGAAAAAACGCAACTTTCGATTATCTTCTCCATCGGATCTCCATCGCCGGTATTTGGATCGATGAGGCCGGATTTGTCGGTGGCGGATATGGAGCAGAGGCGGCGACAGGACTCCTCTCTTCCCTACCCTATTGTGATTCTTCTGAAGCCTCGGGCTCCAAAATCTTCAAGCTTCCTAAAAAAAGAACACGGCTCACAGCTGCTACCGTCCTGCTGACCTAAAGAAGAAGAAGAGCTAGAGAAGAAGAAGAGAGGATTTAAAAAACAAAAAATAAAACCTTATTGCCGGACCTGAACCGCTGACCAAAAAGTGGATTTAAAAAAAGAGAAAAAGAAAGCCTTATTGCATCGTTATTGTCGATGCCTAAACCGCTGCAAAATTCTCGATGAGTCGTTGTTTCTTGTCCCATCGCGCATCGCACTGCTTCTTTATAATCGTCAAAGCATTTAGGCCGGATCTGTCGGCGGTGGATATGGAGCAGAGGCGGCTGCGACGGCGGCGGCGGTGGAGAAGGACACACTTTTTCGGATCTCGCAGTAGGTGGCGACCGTGGTCTGATCTTGGTGATGACCTTCTTCGCTTTCATCATGGAGAAGATGTTTGGAAGAGAGGGCACCGGGGTCCTTCGTTAAGGTGCGACTGCTCCTTCACTACCTAATCTCATCGATTCTACGGCGGAAGGGGCGAAGTCCTCGAGGAGCTGTATCGTCGTCGCCTTCAAGTTTCGAACCTCCACAACCCATGGAGGACAGAAAAGAGGAAAGGTCGGGAGGAGGACGAAGAATCGAGGTGGTGAAGAGATGCAGAGTTAATTTTAGGGTTTAAAACGAGGTGGTGAGGAGGAATGAGAGTCCTCATGAGTTTTTGAATTACGCGGCGGACATGGAGCAGAGGCAGCGGTGGCGGAAGGGATCTTCAATCGATTTTGAGAATACAACCATGAAGGGAAATTTTGGTATTTCCCTATTTTAAGGGCAAAATGGTATTTAAGAAAATTTTGAATTGCTAATGTCAGCATTTTTTATATATTTTGTAACGATGACTGACGGCAAAGGGTCCGAGTCTAATTTGGTGAAAGAGAGGGGGTGTCCCTCTAATATTGGCATTCTTCAGGGGGTGGCGCTGTAAATTACCCTATAAAAAACTAACATTTTAGAGAGTTGGCAATTGATTTTTTTTTTTTTTTGAATTGGAAAAGAAGAAAAATATGCAAGTAAATCTAATATCTAACATAACAAATGGAAAAAGATGTGCGCAATACGTTTTAGAATTCTTCTTCTTTTTTTTTCTCTCTCTTTTGACTCTCGTATGTATTGATTTGGAGGGAACACGGTACTCCACCTCAGGAAACAAGGTCCTGTGTAAACGGTATCACAATGACTCCATGGACTAGTATGGTCAAAGATCCGAACACCTTGGGTATCAAAAAAAAAAATCATATGCATTGATTTATTATAGTTGAAATGTTTGTTGTTAAAAATCAATTAAATCGTTCAAATAATGGGAATGGGATCAATAATGAAGCATAGAGAAAGGGCATATAAAGAGGGGAGCATTTAACTTATCGTAAAAAATATGGAATTATTTTTTAAATTATGGACAATGTAAAAAATGTATCAGATGGTATAAAATTTAACAATTAGGAAAAATTAAGTCACTGTACATGAGAAATATACATTGTCATATTTCTCATAAAAATCTTGTACACTATAAATATATATTATCTTATCTTATTTGACAAGATTATATATTTTGGTGTACCGTTTAGGAAAGATTAGGTTTGGATCTTTCTTTATAATTTTTCTATTTCTATTGGTTTGAAATAGTGAGTAAAAGGGTGAGTCAGATGCTAGTCACAAATGGATAGGATTCCTCTACATAGAGCCCATGGACCATAGAGTGATCTCACAGGTGGGGTGACCTCGAGACGTGTGCCCAGGTCCTCCCAACCGTGAGATCACTCTATGCCCTATGGAGAGGATCTGAATCTAGTCACAAATATCTTATTTCTCTCTTGTAACTAAGGGGATGGTTTCCGTGAATGATCTCCTTTGGCAATCATATGATTCATTAAATGGGGGAGGGGGGAGGGTGTTATGTATTTTAGGGGGCATTTATCCCATCAAATGTTTGTGCACCACCGTGGACCTCACACAATTGTGCATAAAATCTTTTTTCCTATAACTAATAATAGCTTTTAATGTGTGTTTAGAAATGAAGTGAAATAGCATAAGGTTAAGTATCAGTAAAGTTAGCATTTTTTTAAATGAAAAAAGATATCATTAAGTTAGATCTATCTCTGCATAGTATTGAAGTAAAATTAGCATTGAAAAATGTTATGTTAAAATTTTTGAACCCTTTATGTTTTTGCCTATTGGGTAATTTTTAATTAAAATAATTATATTTAATTTATCATTGTAGACTTATTGAAGATATCAGTTGTCATATTGAAAATTTTTAACCAAAAAAACAATATATATATATATATATATATTAATAAAAATAATTTTCATCCCTACAAGTTTAGATTTTCTTTTAAAAAAAAAAATCTACTTCAATTTAAGTTTCAAAGAAAGGCGTCAATTTATCATCCTCCCACCATCTCAGATCACTTTACCAATAACATTTTTTCTTCACTTTTAACTGAATGGGGTCTTAAAATTTTAATTAGTTAGATGACATTAAAGTTTTACCAAAAAAAGATGATATCAAAGCTGGTAGAAAAACCGATGGCCAAAGGGCTTCCACTCGCTAGAGGCATTTTTTTCCAATGGACTAATCATTTGGTACCTAATCGTTAGATGGAATAGGGCATTCCCTTAATAGATAGCGTGTTATTAGAATCGATGGCCTATGTTGGATGGGGAAAAAAATAATAATAACCAACATCTAGGGTATCTTTCTCCCTATTTACTTAGGGCCTGTTTGGTATCGTTTCTGTTCCAGAAACGCTGTTTCGTTTCAAAAACGAAAATTTCAGTTTCTATGTCAAAACGCAGTTTTTAAACGAAAAAATGGTGTTTTAAAATTTCAGATTTTTATCGGAAATTTTTTTTTTTTTTTTTGTAAAATGGAACGAAACTGGGAAGACGGAACTCCATTTTGGAGTTCTGTCAAATCTCGTTTTTTCAGTTTTTTTTTCACTTTTTGTTCCAAAAAAACAGAAACGGACCATAAGTGCACCAAACAGAAGATTCCGTTTTTTCGTTCCAATAGAACGAAAAAATTACAGAAACGTTTTTTTAGAATGATACCAAACGGGCCCTTAATGTTCATGTTCTATATTTAAAATAAATTTCAAAGCATTCTGTTGACACATGGTGATTTCAGATCAGCTAAAAAGGAACCGATGAATAATATGTGGACATTAAAGATATTGTTGGTATTGATCAGGGGCGGTGACCGAGGAAGAGGGTTTCGCCCACCATTTTAAGAAAATTATCTTCGTTGTGGGTGAATCCGTGAAGCTGAAGCTGATCCCATTTAATTGCGATGGATAAGGGTGAGTTCCATTGAAAACTTAATCCAATAATATTTGCTAAAATATAATAAATTAATGAATTAATCAAGGGAAAGTCAAATTAACAACAAAAGCTTGCGTTAAAAAAAAATAATAATAATAATACTAATAATAATAACAAGTAAAGGGGCATTAATGACAATTCAGTCCCCAGTCACCGCTCACTGACAATTGGCCCACCGCACACTCAGACACTCACTCTCACGATCTCGATCAGCTCTTGTGACCTGTGGCAGCTCAGCTCAGGGGAAGCGGGAGGAAGGGAAGGTCATAGTTCTTTTATTTTAATTTTTTTCTAAAATTTAATCGAAGGCAGATTCCAACTTTCCCTCCACCCACGGCGAAGGAGGAAGTCCTGGCCTCCTGGGTCCCACCTATACATCTTTTGCTTCCACGCTAAACCTTACCTTCAACTCCTTCAACATAGTTTTTAATAAATGGGTCCCACCCATACATCGCTCTCCCATCCCTCTCCCCCCTTCTCCAAACGGCTAGAATCCGAGAACGCCTCTCTCTCTCTCTCTCTCTCTCTCTCTCCCAAAAGGCCAAAATTGTATAGTACACTTTTTATCATCTTCTGAGCTTTCGTCCTGTGTAAGGGTACTAGGGTAGTAACCACTAACCAGTATGGTTTCTTCCTTGACTTGGCTGTCTTCCTCAGACCTCAATTCTCAATCAAAAATCTTTCAGCTTTTATGTGGTCTCGCTGGGACTAAAAAAGGTTTTCTTCTGCAGTTGTAATTGTAAACACAACTCTCCCAGTCCCTCAGGCTCCCAGCCCCCAGGAGGTAAGCCTTTCAAATTTGTTTTCTTTCCTTCAATTGTATCGCCCAAAAACGCTCCTTCCCTTATTCATTTTGGCTTATTTTCATGACCTATCTCTCTCTATCTAAGCGGTTTGGTGGATTCCAAAAATAGGCAATGGGTATGTATGTGACTATGAACTGAGCGGGCGGTTTTACGTTATAAATTCCTAAATTTACTCTTCTCATTTTGTCCTCCCTCCCTCCCTCATTCGTTGATCCGTTGATTCGTTGAATCGTTTCTCTCATCATTCAATTGCTGGTCCAAAAAAACTCAGTTTTTGTAACAGTATTGCAGGTAGGCAAGGGCCACAGCCCCCTCTTCTTGCATAGTTTCTCTAGTTTTTATATGATTTTCCTTATTTTGGTTTGAGAGACTGAAGAGCATAGATGGGTGTGGAAGGTGTTCCTCCGTCTCATCCGTCCTGGTTTTTTTGGCTTGGAATGAGCTCATACCAATCAGATTTGTTTCTTCGAGGCAAGTTTGAATTGAAGAAGAATCGCAAGAAGCTGACTGCTTGATTTCAAAGAGCTAAAAGAAAATTTTCAAAAAAATTAAAAATTTAAAAAAATGGCGTCTTCGCAAGTCCAAATGGCCTCGGCCCATTTTGGCTGTGTTCTCAGGGATCATAATTGGCGTCACACAGACAAAGAAAGAGAAAGCAACGACAGCGTCCGAGCCCAGCAGCTCGAGAAGAATCTCAAAGACTTTGTCAGGGATCACATCAAATCCTGCATTGCCCTCTCTGGCTCCAGGGATTCCGATGAAAATTCCGAGAATCAGGTCGACAATCAGGAGAAGAACGACCACAATTTTAAAGGCCCGGGCAGAAGAGAGGAAGAACCTCAGTTTGAAGACGAGTCTTCGCCCTTGGCGATGAAGCATTCAAGGATAGTCGATCGGTGGGCTACTCGAAAGGCGAGGGAGATGATTATTACCATCGAGAGGCAAACCCATGAAGCAGAGCTCTTGGCCCTCTCCAATTCTCACCCTGTTTCAACGGTTGCATCATCGTTCGTCGCAGAGAGCCCTCGCACTCCATCGGAGTGCTCCGTTGAGCTTCCCAATCTGCACACTTCGTCCCTTCTTCAGATGTGGAGAGAGTTTGAGTCAGAAAAAAAGCCGACATCCGGGAACCACATCAGCTTTACTTCGAATTCAACGATTTCCAGTGGCGGTAGGCTCGATTCTGGAACAAGCAATCCTGAGAATGCCTTTTTTGTAGACGACCCATCACCACGCTCTGAGGTTTGCGACTCCGGAGATGAAAGATATGAGACTCCGGCGGCTCACGAAGACTCGTTTACAGATTGGGAGTCAGAGCAGAACACAGCCAGTGAACAGCTTTCGTCATCGCAGGAGCGGGTTTCGGAAGTTGGGAGGCTCTCTGAAGTTGGAGAAAGCGAGCGGCCCAGGGTTGCAGATATCGTTAGAAAACTGACTTCAGGGAAACCAATGCCAACACACAGTTCAATGACACCTTCGAGCGATGAACCCGATCAAGAACAGCCCACGGTGATTGACCCTGTACCAGAAGGAGGAGAACAGAGGGGCTTCCTGAATGTGGGCAAGAGTCCCCGTGTAAGGGGGAGGCAAGCGATGATGGATTTGCTCATGCAAATGGAACGTGAAAGGCAGAGGGAGCTCAATGAACTGGTGGAACGCCGAGCGGTATCGCAATTTGCACAACGGGGACGAATCCAGGTGGTTCCTTTGTTTTTTATTGTTCAAAATCTATGCGAAGTTGCCTTTGACAATCTTATGAACATTTCGAGCTCAAGTTGATTCTGCTTTTGCTCGTACCAAAGATTGACTTTGTAACCTGCCACTTTTCAGTCGATGCTTAAGCTCAGATTACTACAACGGGGAGTTGCAACTCTTGATCAACAGAGTCCAGCTTCAGCAGCATCTGAACTGGGTAGATTACAGCAGGGAACTAACATATTGGCACTAAGGTACAAACTTTTCCTCTGTTTGTTTACTGTAGGATCGGACCATTCAGTATGCATCATATGGCTGATCAAGAATAGCGTTGGTCAAATCTGAGTCGACTCAGCTTATTATGCTGATTCCAATCCTATTTTTAAAACCTTGCATTGGTGAAATATATATCTATGAAAATTTGCATGGAAGGATTTCATGAATCTGCTGCCAAAAAACAGAATGATTTTATCACATGAGGTGTCTGGAAACTCTCCATATAATTTCCTAATTCATGATACTGCATTTTATTCTCTGTCACATTTCTCTATTTGATCTTTGAAGAATTGTAATGGAATGTAAAAAACTAGCTAGTTTGCTTAACCCTTTTTTTTTTTTTTTTT